>NC_142932.1:45913239-45923239 GCF_046866305.1 Octopus bimaculoides | reverse complement strand
TATTTATACATATATACTTTAAAGTTGATTTATATAAAGCAAATATAGATATGTATGTATGTATTAACACATACGCACACACACGTTAGAGAATTTATAATAAAGAAAGAACTACTGTATGGACAAAATGCTGTTATACTTTCAATTTTTATCAATGATATATTGTTTGATGTATGTTAAGTTAGCCGGCTCAACAGAATTTAGATAATGTAAGCACAGCCTCAACACAAAGAAAGTTGTATGTTTAGTGAGAACTGTGTCTTTGATCATGTAGAGAAGCTAAACTTTTCTTATAATAAATTGTCTGTTTATAACAAAACCACCACAGCAAAGCACTTGATATCAGTAATAAGAATATTATCATCTCTCAAAAATAGAGACAGACAAAATTCAACAGACTCTGTAAAATGATTGACAGTTGCAACCATTTAAAAAAAAAAAGAATCCATATAACTGGCCACTACTCGAGATCATGAGATCTATTTGATATTCATAGTAAATAATGAATCAGAATCACAAATAATTGTTTAGTATCACTTATTACAGGTATCTTAATGTGAATAAATGAAAAACACATTCAAGATAAGATTTGTAATGGGAGTTTGGTGTTACTTCATTTTTATCTTTAAATAAGGGATTATTTAGAAGGATATTGCAGAGCTTGCTATTGTCAGTAATATATATATATATATATATATATATATATATATATATATATATATATATATATATATATACAAAGTATTTAATTTTAGAAATATAATTATAAAATTATAAGGGCAACTACCGAGTGATACATGTATATATATATATATATATATATATATATATATATATATATATATATATACATATATATATATTGTGTGTGTGTATGTGTGTGTGTTTGTGTATGTAAATTATGTATTCATTGTCTGCTTTACATTTTCATGCAAGCATTCTACATTGAATTATAATGGTAATGAGTGAAAAGAAATAGGAAAAATATCAAATGGAAAATAATATCAAGAGCAAATAAGTAGGGCCAACAGTGAAGACAATTATGATAAGAAAAGTAGATATATGGAGATACTAAGTATTTTACTCTGTGTTTGTTTAAGTTGGATTTGCAAGTATAGAGTAACACTTAACAATGTGTCACAATTTATATTTGTATATGATCAGGACAGCTCAAGCATTTATAAACCTGATGCAGCTATGTTTCGTAATGAAAACTGTTGCGTGTGTGTGTGTGTGTGTGTATACATGTGTCTCTCTGTTTGGGGTGTAGGTAGATGTTCATATATATGTACATGCATATGTGTGTATGTGTAAGAGTTGATATTAATGTTAATGTAAAAAGGAAAGTAAAAATCCTCAGCTGTATCATAAGAGAATAGCACCAGTTTCTCCTTTGATGGACAGCGGCCGGTAGAGGATAAGGAAGGAATATCTGGGATTGTTAGCGATTATCAGTATTTCAAATACTGCTGTCAGCAATATAGGAAATGTCTTGGAATAATTCATAGCACCAATTGGTAAAATTTATCTCCTTTTTGATGTATTTCTCATGGAAGCACTTGCTATTATTATTATAATATCAGGTCTAACAAACATTGGTCTGACAGGTATAACTAGTAATAAAGCATAAGCAATCATTTCAATACAAAAATATTAATTCCCATGGTCACGTTTTCCATATGGTTTCCAAATTTTTAATCTTTTTTTTTGATAATTTTTCTTTTTATTTTCTTTTTATTTATTTTTTGAAATTTTATTTTGCAAATAGCATTAATGTAACCTGTGGATGGATCAACCTTCATATTGGCCGCCCCCTGTCGTCGCCTATGATGTATTTCTTATTGTCGCACAAGAGACAGTCTGAAGGTATTGACGGTTGGCAGGATGATGTCTTTAGCACTTTTCATTTTTTATATATATATACATATATATATATACATATGTATAGAGAGAGAGAGAGAAAGAGGGGAGAGAGATATAGATATAAATATAGATATAAAAAAGTTTGCATCAACAAATAATCAAGTATAGTCATTAATTTTTAAAATTTGTCTTTAACATCCAGATACTAGTTGTGATGAAGGTAACTAAATAATAAACCTTACTCTTTTAAATAGCCATGTCAATCTGATTTCTTTTTTTTTTTTCTTAAATGGTCTCTTTATTCAGTAACTGGAAATTGTTCTATATTTGAGATAAAGTATACTTCTAATGGAATGTTACATGTACTTCAAGATGACAAACAAGAAATACATTTTCAAAAATAACAGTGAAAATGAGACAAACCTTTTGGGAAGTGTGTATGTATAGTGTCTTTTGATTTTGGCACTAAGCTCAGTTATACTCAGCTTAATGTGACATTAAAACACACACAGAGTGAATTAAAATGTGATAATAAACTGCAAAATAATAATTCATTTTTTCAAAAAATGTTCCTTATGACTTTATAGAAAATGCTTATGAATTGCATCATGTTTACCATTTACTTTTATGATTACATTAAAGTCATCAGTTTAACATTGGTAAACAGTTTCCTATGGAATTAAAATTCATTTTAGGCAAATACAAATTTGTATTTGTTATTCATATTCCGTTTTTGAGACTAACAAGCAGAGTAGGAACTAAAAATACAACAGCAAGAAATAAACCTTTTGCAAATTTATTTGTTATTTTTTCATAAAAAAAGTCAGTGACAAAAAAAAAAAAGGCTTAATAAGTTAGCAACATTTAATGAAATTGTCAATGAGGTTGAACTTTCAGACACACCATACAAAACCAAGTTTCTTCTCTTTTGGTCACGATGATATGTAGAAGAACAAACCACAGGAATCAACTAATGGATTCATTAGGATTGATTGCAATTGAACAACTCTTAAATGTCAATAATAAGCAGTATGACTTACAATCATTAGATAATTTAATTCTCATATAGCAGAATAATGTATGTTAGGGAACAAACTGACTCTCCTATATGACTAATTAGTAATTAGGTCAAAGTCTAGATACAGATATAACACAATAATGTCTCCGTAAGCATTTATAACCTATCAAATTCAGACTCCAAAACTAGACATGAGTAAAATCAGATCCAATCCATGTTTTCATGGGTAGGAAGAGACGTCCTTTGATATTTGGAATGTCCTGAGATAAATATAATGGAGTGTGTATCACAAAAGTAAGAGAATGAAAGGCTTTTTTGTTTCTGAAATATTTTGGGGGAATATTCACGGAGATCTCATCCTAAACTAGGAACAGGGGAGAACAACAGCCTAAAAATGTTTTGAAAATTTTTTATTTATATATATATAAATCACATCAAGTCCCCTGTTCTCATGTAAATAAAATAAATTTTTTCCTGGAATTTAGATTCTACTTTAGTTTACTGGATTAGAATTTGAAAGAAAAAATGTAAAAAGTGTAATTCTTCATTTTGTGTCATGTCCAGTAACAAACAGTGACTTGAATACTATTTAGCCAAGAGAGAAATAAAACAGAAATACATTGGTAAGAATTGATTTATAATTCATATTTGACATGTATGAAAATCTCTCTCATAACAATGCTATGTATACTTTTTAAATAATTCAGTGTATTAACATGAAATTCTACAATTCTACCAATATTCTACAAGATTTTGTGGTATTGTTGGGGCTAAGAGCTGTGGAATTAAAACTCATCACACTTTGAATACCACCAATTTTGCTTTAAAATCATGACAAATGTAGAAAGGCTGACAGTTTTAATTTCTGTTTTTAAACAGTCTATTCCAAATGTTCCCTCATTCTGCTCTTTATATAACATTTTCCAGTACTGACCATTCTGAAATACTCTGATTTTTGACAACAATGATCACTAAAGCTATAAGATAAAAAGTAACTAAGAAAAGTTAATAATTATCAGAATTTTTAGGCTTACAATGCTAAACAAATAAATGAATATATAGTGACCTTAGACATATTACTTAACATATTACAAGCACGAAGAGAAATCAATGTTATATCACTGCTTATACTATTGAGGGTGGAATACATTTTTCATACAAATAGATGATTATGATTGTGATTTTTTGATGTGAAGAGACTGGTGTACTATCAATATAATAATCTGGAAATAAGGAAATAAAGTAATAAGGCCTAGAGAGCTGAAGAGTTCTTAGTCCAGCATCATATATTCCATGATTAATGGAAACCCTTCCTGCAACAGCTTTAACCTTCTCAGCCATTTTTTTTCCTTTCTTTTTGTGGAGGATGCAAATTAGCCAGCAAGATTTGAACTCCATGCTTTCAGGTTTCAAACTTTGGCACTGTTCACTCTATTGTTGATTTCAAAGTAAATGGGATATCTACAATGAAATGACAATTAATGTGATCATTCCTTAAAACTGATCCCAGAGAGAAATAAAAAAAAACATACAGAGAATCCATTAAGAATGAATAGATCAAAAGTTAAAAAGAAAAGAACTACTATTAGCTAGTTAGACATAATAAATACAAGCCAGAGCCTGTGTTAATCAAAACAAAGGAAAGGAAATGCAATAAATTAAGGTAATGACTGATAGAGTAAGGAAGTAAATCAATACCTTTCAGATTATTTTAGAATCTATTTCCATTATTAAAAGGAGAAAAAATCTCAAACTTAACTTACAATAAAACAATTCAGAATTAAATTATTTTACTTATTCATTGCTGCCTAAGACTAGAGACTATATAATTCAGTTTCTATTCTAAAGACCCTTTTCAATAGTGTATATTGACTATAATTCAAGGGAGAAGAATAGAAAGATAGGGATTTCTTAGAACAAACTATATAATCAAGTCTGATTTTAGTGATGCTATAGCAATAAGGAATAATTTTTGTGAAGCTACTCTTTTACTGGTTCAAAACATTAGCCTCTGGCTATGCTGGGGTATCACCATCTAAATATTTTTTTCTTTATTTTCAGTTAAGTGTGACAGTTAACAAGTCAATTCATTTAAAGTACTTTTGTATCACCACTCAATGAATATAGATTTTCAAGTGATTTATATTGTATATGCCTTGTCAATTCATATTAATTTTTAATTTAATTGAGAGATAACTCTTATTCAAGATAAATGAAAAATTTCATTGTTATTTTGCATTTATGCATAACGTATTAAGTTGAGAATCTTTATATTTATTCATTCTACAACTCTGACAGAATCTTCTTTCTTTTTAGAGTATAATTAAAATAGATTTCCTTGATGCTAAAGATGTTAATCTGGACAATTTTCTTGAACCCATTCCAGTTTCATTTTATTTAATGATTGATAGGGCTAGGCAGATTACATCAAGAGTAGGAAATAAATGTTTCTTAAACTAATATGAAAGTTAAAAACAAAATAACAGAAATCAGATTCACATTTACCAAAAGTGTAAGTTGTGCAGGAAATTAAAAAATGATAGAATAAGGAGAGTGAAGAAAAAACAAAAACAAAAACAAAAACAAGCAGCAACTATTTTGAAATAAAAAATGTCTTACTGTGTAATGTCACAGGCTTTGTAAAATTATTATCATAATTTCATTGGGGAATTTTTTTTGCTTTTGGCAATATCTTATTTTTCTTATACGAAAAAATAGAAACTCTCACAAGACTGTTTCATATATGATTATGTCATAGTTATAGTGGCTATCAGTGTCGTCATTGTCACCTGTTAATCACCATTACGAAGAATACTAATTCCCTCGTGCACTGTAACTATGGCTAAATAGATGGTACATCATCTCTATAACCTGCAAATTTATCAATTTCATGATCGGATCAGTAAAACAAATCAACAATAACAAGCAATGTAAAGGAAAAAAATTGTCTGCAGATCAGATGCAGAAAAAAAAAAGGAAACAAGTAATGCCATTCCTTTTCACTACTATCCAAATAATGAAACATGCACGATTATCTCCAGGAGCTCTCCTTCATCCAAAGGTCAATTACCTTACAAGGCAGTCATTTGCAACCAACTGATCACAACTGATCAGAGCTCGAAACATGTCTAGGTGTATTTCTCAAGTGCACAACTCTCCTTCAGACCTGTCATGATACGAACTCAAGATTATCTTAACGATAAAGGCACTACGGTAGGACTAGCAGCAATTTGGCCAATCCGTCTTCTCTGGCCAAAACTATTCAAAGGTGGACAAAATGGAAATCTCACTCTTCTGTGTATATATATACATATATATATACATACATACATACATACATATATATATATATATATATATATATATATATATATATATATATATATATATATATATATATATACATGCATACATATATGTATCTATATACATACACATATATATATATATATTGAGACAAACATACACACACGTCTATATATATATATTCATTCAGATATACATATATATATTCTCATACACACATACATTTATACATATATAAACACATATATACATATTTATAACATATATATGTATGTGTACATATGTATATATTATATATATGTATATAAATATTAAATGTAAGTATGTATGCATGTGTAACACATATTTCAATATATTTTGTAAGCTTACTTATATATATCTATATGTTTACATGTGTGTATATGTGGATATATATATAAAATTACATATCACATGCATACACACACATTACACATATATAAATATATACACACAAATATACACATCAATATATAATTAATTACATAAAAAAAATATTTTCACTTCTTATTTTTCACCTTTTCTTTTTTACGTATTTTTCTTCAAGGTTAATCAATCACTGATATATTTTCCCTAAAACCTAGGATACTTAGGTTAAGGGGAAAAATTTCCTTCGTCAAGTCACACAAGGACACAAATGATTTTTCTAAAAGGCCTTACATACAATTAATACATACTGACAAAAAAACAAACAAAAAAAAAAAAAACTTGAACTGCTGTGGCTGCCAATATTTGAAACAAAGTAGCACTACACAGAATTACAATCACCATCTCACAATACTACATTGAAATTATATCAGTTATCACCAATCAATGAATATGTCTCCAACAGAATAGGACAGAGACAATACCGTAAGGATGCTATTATATGATAATTAACATGGGAAAAGAAAAACAATGAAAATCAACTTTGTCTTCAGCAATTGATCCACTGTAATATTTCCTATGATTTTACTTGTATTTATATCAGGATATAGACTAAAATTTGAGATAAGTTGTCATGTCACAAAGAGAAGAAAAATCAAACATTTCCAACATGGGCTCATTTAGTTTCTTCATTACAGAGCCCTATCTGATACATTAGATTTTTCCTTCTTCTTACATCACAATAACATACTTCACTTCACTCAGTTCTTTTTTTTCTCTCTCTCTCTTTTAGCTTGTTTCTGATTATCTTCATTGAGAAATAGTTAGGGAAAAATATACTAAAATATTGGAAAAAATAAAAAACAAAAAAACGAATATATGAATATATAAGTTTTTTTGTTTATATATATATATATATATATATATATATATATATATATATATATATATATATATATATATATATATATATATATATATATATATATATATATATATATATAATTTAATGACCATGTAGCCACAGCAGCACAAGTAATTCAAATATTCAGAAATATATGTATATGTATAAAAAAATGTAATAGTAATAATAGAACAGTCGTTCACAAAAGACCTCTTAAAGCGCTCCCTTTTATGCCGTGCGGTGTTACCACTATAACTGGAGAGGGGGGCGGTCAGAATCATATATAATAATAAATACAGACCATGACCATTTATACATACATATATACACATATATAAATAAATAAATATATATGTACACACACACTCAAACATACACAGACACACAGGTATAACAGCAATGTTGACTCCTAAAACATTGGTATTTTTCTTTATTTGTTGCTAAAAAATAATGTTAAGATTTTTAACTGTACAGTAGACAATAACTGCCAAAAACAAACTGTCTCCTAAACAAAGAGAGAAATATGTATATATATATATATATATATACATATATGTATGTGTGTATATATATATATATATATATATGTGTAGTTAGAAGAAAGAAACCTAACAGTTATAAACAGATATATTTACATAATTTTTTTTTAATTAGTGTTATTTTTTTCATGTTTTTACCTAGAAACAAATATAGGAGGGATGGAAGGAAAAAAATGAAGTTTAATCATATTTACTAGTGTGTTTTTTTTTTCTTTTTGCATAAGTCAGGAAAAAATATTCTAAATACATTTTACAATCCAAAGACTTAGGGTAGGAAGACAGTTCTCGCATTCAACAGTCACTTTAAAAAAAAAAGGAGATTAAAAAATTTTAAACTGAACAAATTTCTTTGGTTTTATTGTCTTGGTGGGATAGAGATCGAAGGGGGACATCTTTTTATCTCAAAAATTTTGGGTGGTTGGGATAGGTGGGATGTGCAATGGTATGAAATAATTATATATGTTCATCCTTTTACTTAAATTATATGCTATGTAAATTGAAGGGCAAGGTTTAGTTTTATGCATGTTTGTTTGCCTAGGTGGTGATGACTGATGGTGGTAGTAGTGTTGGAGAGAAGAGTATATCAAGGGTGGGTGGATGGGTGGTTTAATAATGAACACTAGCTAAAAAAAATAAATAAAAATAACCAGTGACAATATCAGCATACACATCACAAATTCAGACAAACATAAAAGAGTAAAAAATAATAGTAATAATAATAATAATAAATATTGTATATTGTGGTGATCAAATTTTTCTTTCACTCACTAAAACACTACCAGCCAAGAGCTACAACTAGAACTACCAAAATTGTAAAACATTCAACAAATTTTACTCACTAGAAGAGTATCAAGCTATGCTTGAAATATGTTGTCAATCTTGTTGTCTGCAGATGTGGGATGGGGATGGGTGGGTTTGTTGGTAGTGATAATGGTGGTGTTTGGAGGTTGGTGGGAAAATTGCAATATACAGCAGAAAAAAAATACACTTTCTGAAATAGTGATGAAATTCACAATTAATAATACCCAGGGAATTTCAAATGTAAAAATATGTGACCATTGTGATTGAAGATTATTCATTCACAAAGACTGGTTCAACAAAGTCTTTTTTTTTTAAACAGGAAAATTCCTCTTTTATTGGTTTGTGTGTTTGTATGTATGCATGTATGTATAGATATATTGTTGTATTTGTTCTGTTAAGAAGTATTGATGAAAATGCATATAAAATGCAGCTCATTGACGATCAATTGCAGAGTGCTGAAAGTTCTTGTTTCAACAAAACATGTCAAAGTTTGCTTTAACAATATTACTGCACTCTTTAAGTTTAAGATTTCTTTCACCATTGCTTCCTTTTATGATTATTTACTATTTTCATTCATTTTTCTTTTTGTTTTACTTTCATTTTGAAAGCTTTTGGTCACTTTATTGGAATAGGGGTAAACTTTGTTAAAAACATTTTCCTCAAAGTTTGATTATTAATATTTTTTTTTAATTTCTTGCATCTTTCTCTTTATTTTTTTTTTGGAAAATGACAGGATCTGTGATTATAAGACAGAGTTCTTTTGAAATAATAATAATAATAATAATAATAATAATAATAATAAAATTTCATTTCCACTCTTATTCATTTATTTATTTGATACTTTATAACTTGTCTTTTTTTTTTTATAACTTTTTAAAATATTGTCAGCAGTAATGTATAAACACATTGTCATTTCAAACTAGATTGACAAGACCACAACCAGGCAATATTTCACTGTAAAATAACTCAAGCGCATCACACAGTCATAAGAGATGAAATAAATTCAAAATAATGCATTGAAACAGCACTGTATACTGAGGCAAATGTAGATGATAATAAAATTGGTGTATAAATAAAATGTAGCTAAAAGTATCAGCAGATAATATTCTAGCTACTAAAAGATAACAGTTGCTAAGTCCTTGACTTTGAGTTCAATTCATTTACAGAGAATTGTAAATGAAAAGT
>NC_142932.1:45898239-45908239 GCF_046866305.1 Octopus bimaculoides | reverse complement strand
TGTGATAATAGCTAAATATGTTGGCATTGACAACAGAAAATTTCCAGATAGATTATATTTTCACAACCCAGTTATATAAAAACATCCATCCATCCATATATATATATATATACGTACATATATGTATTCACATATACATACATATATGTACGTGTTCGTGTGTGTGTGTGTGTGTTTGTGTATAAAAGAAAGAAAAAAAACCATTGTATTTCTCATATGAAATACAGTGTAACACTTTTTTATTTAAGTAATAAAACAAAACAATAAGGAAGCCTTGATATCATTAACTGTGCTAAGAAATTACTTCATTCCTCATCTAATTGGAAAATATGTCTAAAATAAATAAATGAATGAATATATGAATAAATGAATGAATACTTGAATGAATGAATGAATGACTGCTTGATTATTAAAACTTTGAAACCCCAGACCCTGTCAAACAACCATCAACAGATAATCGAAATGAATAATTTGGACATAATTTCAAGTTGTCTCCCTTGAAATTCGATTTGTGTTTTTTTTTTTTCAATTTTAAATTTATATATATTTGTTTCTGTGTTTCCTTTTAAATGCCACAGAAATACCATCAAGAGTTGTTTAATTTTTAAAAATTTTCTTTCCACTAAATTTTATAAAAAAATGGTGATTAAAATGATCGTGGAAAAGCTTATATATATATATTTTTCTATTTATATATATAATTTTATTTTTAAAACCAGAGACCATAGTTAATTTTAATTAGTTAACTCTCTCACTCTTTTTCCTTCACAGAGGACCATATGTATATATCTTCTCTATTACATTTTTCTATTTTCATCAGAGAACCAAATATCTTGTGAATTATATTTTTCACTTTATTTTTAAGCATTATTTTTTACAATCTTTTGGCTTTGTTTCTTTCTCGTACCTTTTCAGTCTTGTTTTTTCAATATTCGCGAAGGAGGAGGACAGGACATGAATTATATATATCAAAAAAAAAAAAAAAAAAAAAAAAAAAAAAAGAAAAGAGGTGACTAAGCTGTTTGACAGCTGAGCAACTTCTGTCAGACAGCATAGTCTTGGTCATTCCTTGGTCGACATGTTTTCATCTTTTACCAGCGATATAATCAAAGAATACATTTAATCATGCAGTTATAAACATCTAATAAATACTGTAATGAGGTGAAGGGGAGACAGGTGGTTTGATGCTGGTTTGGGAAGGTGGTGGTGGGGGGGAAGGGTTAAGTGTAGTGGGCAAACTACATACAAGTGTCAGCTTTTCTTTACATATATAAGTTTTCTTTCTTTCTTTCATGTAATTTCTCCCGCTGCCAAAGACCATCATCCTTAGATCTGCATTCCAGCTTCATGGAACAAGTATTACAAAATACACAAAACACATTTTTCTTTTTAAATTTTTTCTTTTGCCATTAACTACATACAAAATTTGCTGCCAGTTAAAAAGTAATAATAATAATAATAATAAAGGTTGCCATAACAATAATAGTAGTAGTAATAATAATAATAATAATAATAATAATAATAATAATAATAATAATGAAAATCAGATATGATTAAAATCGGAATGTATGAGTTACAGTTATTTTTTCGTTAATTTCCTTTTAGTCTGGAGAGTGTTTTCTACTTTTTGTTAAGACCTCATCGCCATTCATAAGAAAAATAAAATCAAATAAAGAAAAAGCAAAACTGCCAATAAGAATTTTAAAAATAAACATACAAAGGAGGTGATTTTCTTAAAAAAAAAAAAGCACTTGCTTTTTGTTGTTGTTTTTTTTTTTTACATATCTAAGTACACCTGTATTTCTGTGTTTCTTTTCTTTTAAATGCTATCAAACTATGTTTGTTGCCAGTCAACTAAGTTGTTACTG
Source organism: Octopus bimaculoides (assembly GCF_046866305.1). Classification (NCBI taxonomy): domain Eukaryota; kingdom Metazoa; phylum Mollusca; class Cephalopoda; order Octopoda; family Octopodidae; genus Octopus; species Octopus bimaculoides. The sequence goes on along the minus strand of NC_142932.1, from coordinate 45,906,371 downwards.
CTCAAGAAAATTGCAATATAAGTTATTGTATTTCTTTTCTATTTTTAATTAGTTTTCTGTTTTCCTTTTTACTATGGCTAATGTTAAATATTAATCATTGTTAGAATTATATCATTACATTATTTACTATTGATATTATTAGTATATTAGTAATTATCCTTATGAGAAATTTGCTAGCAAGTGTAACCTTTTTGATTACATTCAGTAGACTCTAGTGAAGAGAGAATGTGAAAAATAAATCAAGATTAGAGCAATTTTGTAGTACATTCATTCATCAGTGCTTTGTTTCTTGCTAAGATTTTACTCAGCCACCGGGGAGAATATTCAGAAAAGTTGAAAATTAATGAACAGACATAGAAATAGATTAAATTATGTTAAATGTTTCTAATTTTTTCTACCCTTATGTTTTGATTTTTACTTTTGTAAAAGGATATAAAGGTGGGCATAGTTAAAAAGATACAAGTATATATATATATATATATATATATATATATATATATATATGTATGTATGTATGTATGTATGTGTGTATGTTTGTATATATATATATACACACACACACACACACACACACACACACACGTACAACTTGAATTCTTTGATGTAGGAAATTAAGACGGCGAGAAAGAGAGAGCTAGAGAGACAACAGAGAGAGAATGGAGAGAGAGATATAATGAATACTGTCAACAGATAAAAGAAATAATTTGTAGAAGAAATTTTTTTCAAAAAGAGAATGAGAATACTCGGAAAGATATTTAAAAAACAAACTTTTTGAAAGAAAATATTTTTCACTTTCTTATTTTACTGAGAAATATGTATAAAAGGAATGGCAGTTAGTATATCTTTTTTTAACTAACAAAATTAAGTAATTAAATATTTTAAGATAAAAATGGGTTGTTTGAATTAATGGGAAGCCAACCTTTACCTATTGGCCAAAAGGATCAGCAGTTTCTATCCTGTCAGCAGCATAACAGTGTGTCCTTGGCAAAAAGCCTTTTCTAGTGATGGTTTAGTCCTCTAACTGTTAATAAGTAGTTACAGGTGATCACTATTAGCATCAGTTATACTATATAAACAGTGCTCCATTAGCCCACAGTTCTGGACTAAAATTTCAATATGGACACAAAGAAAAAGCACTGAGAAACAAACTCAATGTTTTCCTTCCTATAGCATGAATGTTCCTGCTCCTAATAATCATCCATCCATTGTTAGATAGCTCTTATCAAGAAAAGTTAAGCAACTGACACTAAAATTACAATGAAAATATGAAGAAAAACACATGATGTTGTAAAACATTTGCAAAAGTATTATTTGCAGCAAATCTTAAGCACTCTTTCATTTTGTTCTTCCTCTTTTGCCTTCGGAAAATTAAGTAAAAAGTATTGCAAAAGGATAAAACATAACACCTGCTAGAGGAAAAGGATCTCAACTTGGGAGGCACAAGTTGTTCTTTATCCATTCAGCCATTGTATGTGAAAATAGTTAGTAACTTGTTTACAACAAAATGATTTCTAGTTCAATGATGGCATAAATTCATTAAGATCTGATGATTTCGTAGTTTCTTCACAGAAACAATTATCCAATAGTAATATATATTAATGTAAGAGAGTGTATGAAATAAATGACTAGAACACTCTATAAATAGGAAATATGTCAATATTCCTTATGTCATGAAAATTATGTGACGATACATTAACTTCAATACCATGAAGGAAAATCATCCATTAAGAAAAAATATAACTATAATGGAAATGATAAAGAACAAGAATGACCAGCCTGCCTACTTCCCCATTAAGATCCTTTTTAAATCAGCAGTAATTAAAAGAATAATCTTAGAACCCCAAGAAATAAGAAAGTTGTTTTAGAGGACACAAATAAAGCAGATAGTAAACATTGCTTTGAGCTATTCAGCAGTAAAAAAGACAATCAGCAGTGGAAAAAAAAAAAAAAATGAGAGAGAGAAATTTAAAAAGACAGGAGAAAGTGTAATCAATATAGTAAACATCCATCTAAAAACTGATGAAGTTAGTTGTATAAAGGGTCTGGATATTCCCGTAAATCCAAGTATATATATACACATATATATATTATTTGCTAAATATTTCAGAAAGCAACTCAACAAAGATGCACCAGTCACAAAAATTGAACAGTACTTTACTCCAAGTAACTCAACAACAGTTCCATCAATGAATTACATAGTTTAATCTAGCAAGCAGCAGTATATTAAAAATAACTTTTAAAAGATATTGTTCCAAAGAATATGCAAGCAGTCCCCTAATATTCTAGCTATCATATACTAAACAAAACAAATGTACACATACAAAGATACACAAATATAAGGTATGATTTACTTAGAATAATAAATAAAAATGAAGAAAAAGAAACATGAGAGAGAAAAACAGTATATAAAAAAAGAAGAAAAAGTACCAACTGATTGCAAAAAAAAGAATAGAGAAATCAAGAAACTATTTGAAATCTAAATTGATGGATTTAAAATTTCAGTTGTAAAGTGTTATACAGACAGCAGTAGAAAGTACATCATTGCATTTACTGGAAATGCAAGTATACAATTATCAGAACATCAGCAGAAATTAACTTATTGTCTTTCATGAAGAGTAAAAGACATCAGCAGAAATTAACTTATTGTCTTTTATGGAGAGTTAAAAACATTAGTAAAATAAACTGACAGGTAAATAGATATATAAGTTACACAGTTAAATAAATGGATGATCAGCAGGAAGAGTATATGATTTTAAATTTAATGTCATGAGTGAAAGATATCTCAAAATGATTCCTCAAAGAATCCACACAGAAAAGAAAAAGAGAAGAGAAAACACAGTAAAAATCTTATTGAATAGAAAAGGTAAAAACAAACAGAAACAAATAAAAAAATATCATCAGCAGACTTATTTGCACTTCAAATGAAAGAAACATTAAGTAGGGGATCTTCAAAAACCAGTAAACTTATTGAACTTATTCAGGTTTTTGTAATGTATAGATCTAGTATCGATGCATAAGTGAAAACAGTATTAGTTTGGTTAGCACTAAAGATAAGTTCCCTTAATCACTCTCACCTTCTCTTTTGTTACATCTCATTAGCTCTACGGTGTTTCATTTCATTTTCATTTGTATACAATGTATTACAATGAATAAATTGGCCATGAATATGTATTTCTTTTTTTAATTGTAAGTTTTATATCCATATCTTTTGATTAATTTCAACAGAAAAATTGTAATTAAATTTGAGATAGATATATTCCAAATGGACAAAATAAAAATAAACATATATTATGTATAATTCACTCACTAAAATAGATGAAAATTTGGACATTCAGAAACATGAAGCACTGAGACAAATTGTTTTTAGAATGAATAGAAATAATATAGATTTGGAATTTAGAGAGTTTAAACTACAACTGCTAGATAATATTAATATTATATACATGTGAATGTGTGTGTGCATGTGTAGGCATGCATATACACATATTTCTGTATGTGTGTGCATGTGTATATATATATATATATATATATATATATATATATATATATATATATATACTTACATACACATACATATATGTATTTGTATTTATATCAATATATACATTTACGCACATATAGACATTTATATACATATATTCATACACATACGTATATGTGTGTATATATGTGTATGTATGTGCACATATGCATATACTTGCATATAAATGTACATAGATATATAGATACATGTTAGTCTAATGCTAAATAATGTTAATCATACCGTTAGGTTTTTTTGTGATTTAAGATCGAAAATACCAACTGAAATACTATAAAATACAATGCAACAATAATTCACAAACAGAAAACTAGATTCAACATATATATATATATATATATATATATATATATATATATATATATACACATATACATACATACATATATATACATCCTACCATTTGTTTCATTCCTTCAAACTTCATAAGAATTCCAGAAATGGAGAAAATTAAATGGTTTTATTACATATATTTACTAAAAATAGCAGTGATCTGAAATAATAGGCAGAATTTACACTTGAATATAATATATATTTTGATTCTATTCGTGATCAACTAATAACAGGTTCACTAATATAACGTAAATGAAAATTAAAATAAATCAATAATATCCATATATATATATATAGTAATAAGAATCTCATAAATTATTTTATGGAGAAACCAACAAAAGCTAAACTAAACTAAAAAAAAAAAACAAAACAAAAGAAGCTAGTTATCTTAGTACACATAGTAACATAGCGTGCAAATATGCAATGTTTAATATCTATAATAAAATTGTAATAAGATGCTAAAGATTGATGGAAAACATCAATGTTCTATAATTATTTGATCAACATAGTTGAAAACAATTATAAGTATACTAATTAAATAAATATCTACAAATGATATGTTTCATTTTGAGAAAGTTGACAGGAGAAAAAATAAAACAAAAAAAATGTTAGATTACTTTATGACTTTTAAAAAGCTATAGAAATAGAAATGTTTAAATGCTATGATTTTAGTCTTGAGCAGTAATTTATATTTAACTGGACTTAACAGAGGATCTTTTTCTAATATTAACTTTTACATTTATTTTTCTTAAGCAATTGGATGGAAAATATAAACACAGCTGCTGACAACATCTCATAAAAAAAAGAAGCAGCTGGAATCTTTATATAAGTAAAATATACTTCAAAAAATAAAATAGGAAAAGAGAATAAAAAGAGGGGGGAAATGCTTAATGAATTTCTTCTCTTTTTTCTTTTTCATCAATTGACTGAGAAAATATTGCATGAACAAAAAATAACAAAGCATTATGGGAGAAAATATGAATGAACACAATCAGATTTGGAATGCAAATGACTAGCAATATAGATCAACACTCAAGAATGGCGAGAATGAAAAAGCATGTTGTTGGTGTTTTGTGTTTTTCTTCTTTTTCAAAGTAAGGTTTTTTTTCTTTTTTGTTTTTTGTCATTCAATATAAAAAAAAAAATTAAGCCAGCAAAAAAGTACTTAAACAAAATACTTGTTTCCATTCCCAAAACAGAATGGTGTAAAGTGATGCCAAGTTGGGGAGTCATTGTTTTTAATTCTTCTTATTCTTCCTTTTTCTTTTTGAATTATTTAATTTTCACTTTATGAAGCCTTTTTTTAAAAATTTTTCAACTTTCTTATTCATTATATTTTTACTTAGACTTCTTGCTTTTTCTGCACATATATAATATATATATATTTATTATTATTTCCACAATATTTTGCTAGAGCAAACCGGGATTTGGAATGACAAGAAAAAATTTTGATTTGGATGTTATGGCTATGATATTTAAATGAAATTTTCATGATGTGATATGTAAATTTGCACATGTCTTATTGCACTTTTAGACCCTGTGCTAGGCAATCTCAGCTTATGGAGGAGGAAAATTAAGAAAAGGAACCCATAAAACAATGAAAAATGTTATGTCAGAAAGAGTTCTCTCCCTTTTAGACTGATATTGCAATTTACCACTTGCATGTAATTGATGTGTGTGCGTGTGTGTGTGTGTGTATATGTATACATACACACATACAAACACACACATACACACATATACATACACTCAGTCTCATTCTAACATACATCATATATATCTATGTGAAGAAACAAATATACTCACGCATAAATATATATGTGTATGTGTGTGTGTATGTATGTAGAAATGTATGTATATATACATATACATACATTATATATATATATATAACACATAGCAACATATTTACGTATACTTATACATAAGTGTACATGTACACACATGCACATATGTGTGTGTTTGTGTATGTATGCATGTTACATAAAGAGAAACAATTTAAAAAAATAATAAACCAGAAAGGAGAGAGGGAAGAGGAGGGAGAGAAACATTCAAAGATATGGGCTTAAAAGACAATAATATTAGCTTTCTTTGGATTTACCAGAGACATTTCTCATAAATAAATAAATAAATAAATTCCCACCCACCCACATTGATATTTTCCTTTTGGTACATTCAATTGCTTCTTTTTTTTTTTTTTCCTGTGTTCCTTTCTCATTTTATTTTCTCTACTTCCTCATTACATGTTCTGGTAAATTTTAACTACTCTGGAAGTTCTTCTTCTGGGGAGTTGCTTTCAATGACATCCTGGAGAAGTTCGTCCACAGAATCTCCCTCTGCACTTATCCCCTTCTCTTCAAAATCCAAGTTCGGAACCAGAATTGCCAGCATACGGACTACATTGCCACGAAGTGTTTTTAATTTTTCAGCATGTTTACAGTCATCGAGACCATTTACATCAGAACACTGCTGGTTGTGGCCATTAGCATGACCATGTCCAATACGTGAAGACCGTATGCTAAGATCCATGGCTTGGTTGGAGCCGTTATCTAAAGGTTCCATCTTCACAGTTCCCCTTGAAGCCTGGTACTGAAGAGGCCCGTGATGGTGTGCTGGCGGAAATCCAGGACCCGGTGGGCAATGATTCTGCAGGAGATCAGCGCAGTGGGGTGAAGAGTGGCCGTTCAGGATACTATGTTGCTGTGGACTAGATTTTAGTTGGTTTAGAGTATTATCAAGAAACGAAGCCTTAAGAGGCTCAGAAAATTTACTTGATAGGTCAAGGCCAGCTGTTAAACTCGCACTGAGAACAGCTGAAGTTGGTGGTATCTTGAATAGGGGCATATCAGTACCCGGGACTGAAGCAGTCATATAACCTATCCCCCTGTGAGCTCTGTGCCGTTTCTCTTTGATGTAGTAACCCATTCTGCCCTCATGCTTATTAGTAATGTGGCTTTTCAAGCTATGGCTCTGGCTGTACTGTACTCCACAAGCACCACAGATATAGGGACGCTCACCTGTGGAAGAGAAAGAGAGAGAGAAGAAAAAGAAAAAATAGAGTCGTATTAGTAGTATAAATCAGATGAAAGAGAAATGAAATGAATAAAACATCTAAAACCTAAGGCAAATTAAAACTCAGGAATTAAAATAATAAATTTGTGATTTCTGTGTAAGTGTGTGTGAACAGGCACAATATGAATGGTTAAGCAATGGTTAAAGACCATCAGGTCCTAGGTTTGATCTCACTGACATCTTGTGCCTGAAATTAAAAAGGTGAAGTTTTGTCATACACTATTCTGTGTCATACTGATTCTGTCTGACAATTACATTAAGACTACATATGTTTGTGGAATCACTCAACCACTTACAAGTTCAATCAGGTAATTCAATTGATCAAACAACCGAATCCTCATTGTTGAACGACAGAGATACAACCATACACCACCACTTACACATACACACACACGCACACATATGATGAGCTACTAGCTTTAAAGAATGTGAATGAAAATATATGCAAACAAACAAAAATATAGAAAAATAAGTATAACTGTTGAAGTATTTGTGCTGTGTGTGTATGGGATGCATGTAACCTATGGCTACCTAGGGCTGAAGATTATTCAAAATGGAGCTGAAATCATGTTCTCTTGGATTTATAAATGTTTTTTCCTTATTGTGCCATTTCAATCACAGTAAGTTTATGGATATTAAAGTATGTGTATATATTTATTAAATGTAATGTGTATATGTGCACATGTGTAGCTATATGTTTATCTATATATGTATTAATTATTTATTATGTTGTATAGTATTTTCTATCATATAACTTTATGTGAAATAATATAGCATTATTGTTGCTGCAGTTGTTATTAATATTACTATTGTTCTGAAATCATATTGCAAAACAAATCAAATATTGAACACAGAAAAAAAAGAAGTAAAGAGAAATAAAATCACATAGATATACTTCTATTACAAACACGTTGTGAATTAAAATTTAATTCATTTGACAAAAGAAAAAATATTAACAACAAATGATAACAGAAACCAAAAAGAATAATAAGGAAATAAGTTACAGAAACAGAACAAGCATATAAGCAAACATGAAAAGCAAGCTAGACTAAAAGCAACATCTAAATAGACAAAAAGGAGGATATAGAAAGAATTCAAGCATACAACACATTGTGTGGGATAAGTTATAAGAAATGTAAAGAAAATACATTATAACATTCAATGAAACGATATAGAGAACTTTGTGTCC
>NC_142932.1:45888239-45893239 GCF_046866305.1 Octopus bimaculoides | reverse complement strand
CCACCACCACCACCACCACCACCACCACCACCACCATCCTTTTTCATTTATTTGACAACCTGCTTCACCTGTCCCCTTGTTGTTGTTGTTGTAATTAACAGCACGAATATTATCATTATTATTAATATCATTACTATTATCATTATTATCATTATCATCATAACCATTATATTAATAATATTTTTATTAACATCCATGCTGACCAAGGGAGTACCTTTTGTTCAAACATTAAAGCTGACAGAACAATAAAAATGTTCTTACATGAAAGACGAGCCAGATTCTTGGTCAGGAGAGAAGCTTGCAATTTTCCTGAAAGTGGAAGAAAATGCAACAATCAGTATTGGTAAAATATCTCATATCTTCAGTTCACCATTCACAGTGTGTAGAAGAAATAGAAAGAGTTAAAATATTCTTGATTATTAGAACTAACCATCAAGAAGCAGAAGATGAAGATGTAGATGAGAAAAGAAAATAGTGAAGTTAAGCAGTGAACCATCAATAATCCATTGAACTCCAAATGTCCAATGAATGAAGCTGTTGTTCACAACTGCATGTTTATTTAAAAAAAAAAAACTATATAAACATATTGCAAAATTAAGAAATAGTAGTGGGAATGGGGGCTGTTGATATATTGAAGGCCCATAGCAACCCTGTAAACAAAAATAAAGACTAATGTTTAATTTCAGTATTTAATTTATGACAAAAAAATACATTGCAGAAACTTACAAAATGCATACACAAACATTACACACACACACACACGTGCATGCACACACATATATATCACAAATGTATACATATTAATGTAAAACTCCAACTTTCAGAGACTATATCCATAAAACAGAAACATTCCTTATGTATGATTTTGGTCTACATATTTATAACAAAAGATTTTTAAAAATTAAATTGACAACTATGTTTAAGTTAAGGATCATTCATTAGAAGTATAAGAGAACTGAATTAAAATTGCAATGTGGATTCTGGCCATTTGGATTTCACAACTTGAAGTATGCAGCATATTACATGTTAACTGGTAAGTGACATTTTTAGATGTGACAATAGTTTTTGGGGGATATCGTTATATATATAATTTCATTTCATTATACTGCTTTATTCAGAAACTTTGTATTTTCATAAACAAGTATTAAAAAATATTTTTTTTTCTTTCTTTATATATCACTTCAAAGATTGTAATATAAAAAATTTATAGTAAGAAGTTTTGTATTTTCTATTTTCCCACCAACACTAAATCAATGAAATTGCCTATACACAGTACCTTTACATGCTAGAAATAGTAGCCAAATTCACTCTAGTCAAACTCTTCTCCTTTCAACACAAAGAACATATTGGACATTTTAGAGGATAGAAAATAGGCTAGGGAGCATGTCTTTCATTACAGATCTGTTCAGTCAGTGTTGGCCGAGAGTTAAACAATATCAAAACAATATCTGACTGTGTATCCTAAAAATAAAGTCTTAGTATTATAATTTCAGAGGTAAAAAAATATCAAAATATATCAATATAATTTTTCATCACTCTTAACATATTTGGTTATTGTTTGTTTGATTTATTGGCATATAGAAGTGGAATAATGGACTTATCTGTAACTGAAAAGCCATGTTATAACAAAACTAGTATTCATAATATGAAGATAGAATATTTGATTATTGATAAAAATGCACACACACATAATGTATATATAAACATATATACATATGAATATACTGGCTGTGTGGTCAAGAAGTTTGCTTCCCATCTACATCACCTTGGGTTCAATCCCATTGCATGGCACCTAGGGCAAATGTATTTTAGTGTAGCGAATCAAGTCTTGTGAGTGGATTTTGTCGACAGAAACTAAGAGAAGCCCACTGTATATCTTATATAGTATACACACACACATACACACATAGAGTCATTCTCATCTGCCTTTTACAGTTAAAGTACCAGCTGATACTTCAGGTTCAGAGGCTCAAGATATGCGACATATCTCGGTTCTTAAGCCAGATTTACAGGTGTTGCTGCACTAAGACTCAGAAGGCCCATAGGCTCATTAAGTAATTTATTTATCAAGGAAGGTGATGGAGGTGACTTCTATTGTACAGCACCAGGACTTGGGAGCATGTGTGTAATGTTGTGTCAGATATATATGAAAGTAAAATGTAATATATGTTTTAATTCTAGTTTGTGTAACTTTATCTTTCTCTTTTGATATGTAGCTATATTTTAATGAATAAGAATACAATTTATTCCTTTCATAATACAACAGGACATGTAGTAGTGAGTGTATATCCTATATATATATATATATATATATATATATATATATATATATATACATATGATCTATTTACTAACAACTATTGTGGATTTGATACAATTCCTGTAAAGTGACTGTTATAAGAATCAACCTGAAGGCTTTGACACAGCTTCACATTAGAAATAGGATGGAGAACTGGTATTTCCAGTGTTAACCAGTTACACTCAGAAATAATACATAGCTGATAAAATTTCATATTGCTTATAATAATTGCTATGGCAACTATATATGTAGGGGAGAAAAATTAAAAGCTAAAGGAAAAATATACATATGCGAATGTGTTTATGCTTGTATACATGTATGAATGAATACATATACACACACATGTATATATGCATAATATGCACACACACACTCATGTTATATATATATATGTATATTTATAAATGTGCACATATATGTCCATATCTATATATATGTGTGTGTGTTTGTGTGTAAATATATATGTGTGTATATATATACATATATATACACACTCACACATACACGTGCATGTACATGTACATATGTAATTGTATATATGTATATTTATATGCTGTTCTTTTGTTTCTGCATATGAAAGACCTTATTTGTATCTGCTACAAATCCCTGTTAGTAAATTGAAAATGATACATAAGATAATTAAGACCTGAATCAGGGCATAATTATATTACATTTGATTTACCAAAGTATCTAATCAACAGCAGAAAAATGACTGTTATTTCAGAACACTGTGCTGCCACAATTTAAGAAGAACAGGCAGACAGGTGTCCAGTCAAACAGGCAGTTAGGTATATAGCTAGATAGATGAACAGTTAGCCAAATAGACAGATCGTTTAATAATGGACTATTTATTGTGCCATAAATATTATCAAGGCATTAATATTAGGAAACAGGTCTCCATCCTGTTTGCGCAAAGTTTATCATAATGATCCAAACTGAAAGACATCAGTAGATATAATCATAGAGCCAAAATGAAATCAGTGTTAGAAGTAATCCTTGATAGAAGTAGTGTGCGTGTGTGAAGAAAGCTAGCAATGTCGAACAGATATCTACTTTGATATATATTGAGTAATGAGCTAGGTGCAACTACAATTATGCATGTATTAGAAAGAAAGAAGAAAAGAGTGAGAGTAGGAATATGTGCATTCATGTTTGTATATGTGTGTGTGTGTGTATAAACATACAAACATGAATGTATACATAAAAGTATATCCATATAAACTCATGTATATAGATATAACCATATATATATGTATATATATATATATATATATATATATACATATATATATATATATATATATATATATATATATATATATATATATATATATACAGATAGATAGATAGATAGATAGATAGATAGATAGATAGATAGATAGATAGATAGATAGATAGATATATATATATATATATATATATATATATATATATATATATATATACACATACACACATACACACATACATACATACATACATACTAATATGTGTATGTGTGCATGAGTGTCTGCATGTACATTGTGCACATGTGTATGACTACACAAATACAGATCCAATAATAACCATATAAAAATCCACCTCTAATCAACTATGAACAAAGAGAATGAAAAGGAATCATGACTTGATAATGGTGGAACATATCTGTTAGAGGTTTAAACTAAAAGATTTGTGAGGAAGCATTTAGGTGAGATCTAAAACTTTGGACTTAGCAAATGAGATCTTAATGATGAAAATGGCATTGAGAGATTATGTATCTCAGACCAATTGAAAGCTTTGCTAGCATAGAGAAGATGTTAAAATGATGATGACAATGATAGTGATTATTATGATGATGACTTCAAATGATCATTGAATGAATATATTGCCTTCTTGGGTGAGAGGTGTGACTTCTTGAAGCTTAAAATCCAGAATGAAAAATGAATTACATACATATGAAGTTAAATCTATTCATCAATAGATAATGAAATACTTCCATATTTGCTTGTGCTTGGAGCCTGACACACAAGATGAGGGTACTGTAATTTAGACTACTTATCATTTCAACTATTTAAACAAGATTATAATGCACTTGTATATATTTTAACAAGTCTGAAATATTAAAAAGCAAGTCAACGCAGTCCTGGACTGTCAGCAAGGTTTCTTTAAAATAAATTCAATGTATTTAACAGCTGTATACTGACTTTTGAACCTATAAAATTTCTTTATAAAATTTCAAGCGAAATGTTTACTATATTATTATTACTATACCTTATCAACATACACAGTATTTATAAAATATAAAATGGGATTTTGGCTTTAAGATGTTACAACTAACTTCTACACAATCACTACTTACTGTATTCTACTGCATCTAACATCTCTCTTCTCCAAACAAATGTGCTCTAACATGAAACTCATTTGATATTATTAATTTGTAATTCAATTAATGATGACAAATACCATCACTAGCCTACCAATTGTAGTGATGATCATCAACTAAACACACAGTTTAATGTCAATTAAACAATGTTTTTTTTTTAAATTTTATTAAATAAAATATTGTATGTCCAGATTGTTTCAGTCCAAACTTTGAAAAAGAGAGCACTTTAATGACTCAAGCATAAAATATTTCTTACGTATATTTTCCCCTGTTTACATGGATCAGGCGAAATTCCTCGAGGCAGTTTTTCTATGGCCAGCAGTTCCTCTTGTTGCTAGC
>NC_142932.1:45855739-45883239 GCF_046866305.1 Octopus bimaculoides | reverse complement strand
TTGGCAACAGTGTACAAAACAATTATAATTAGTTGCACCTAAATATCAGACTGTCTCAGTTGAGAATGTGTCCCAGTAGATTCTCTTCTAAACTAAACATGCCAAGAAATTAGAATCTTCAAATAACAAATTTAAGTGATCCAGTTGCACTGAAACTATTTTAAAAACCTAACAGGCTAAATTCTCACTCATTATCCTGATCTATACAGAAAACCACAAAGAATTTAATAGGAGGTTAACACTACTTAAAATATTACTCCTAACAATAGAAGATAAATCAACATTTCTATTTCAAAAATACGAATATATAATCCATGTAAATAAGCCAAATAATACTACAATTCTTTATTCCTGTTAATGCAAGATGTACCATAAATCTCTTGAGTCTCAATTAAGATACAAAATTATAATCCTGTTCTAATATATAATTCTTATTCGAAGATAACCAAGGTTAAGATGGATGTAAAGCTATTATGAATGTAATTAATAATGGTGTTTTAACATGTTCAAAATTCCGGGAGTGTTAAAGAAAGAAACTATCTTTACACTAGCTAAGTATTTACAGGTAATTTACTCTTCAATACTATAATGATTATTGATAAAAACAAAAATAAATGAAATAAAATAAAAAAAGAAGAATACATCAGAAGATTAATACATCAGTAGGGTCTCTATAAAAGAAAGTAAAAGGCTATTCTCTGAGAAATAATAGTATCTACTGCATAAAGTAGTGCTTTCTCTAATTAGAAAGAATTCCTAAAAGGACTGACATTATTATCTGTTTTGCTCTGGATGATTTAATCAATTCTTTGAGCTGTTGGAAAGTGGCCAAGCCATGTAAGTCGTCTTTTTATTTTCTATATGTTTTTATTAATTCTTATTTCTACTTTTTAAAAATTTTGTAACTTTGTTTTTGTTCTTGCTTGATTATTTTTCCCCTTTCACATGTAATTCTGATTATAGATAGTTGTGAGTCATTTGTGGTACAGATTCTTTGAAGGTACCATTAATTAATACCATATCATACAATATGAAGTTTCATATGAATAAATAATAATAATAATAATAATAATAATAATAATAATAATAATTTCTTGCACTGGCACAAGGTCACCAAATTGGGGGAAGCATATAGTTGATTAAATTGAATCCAGCATTTGAATGGTGTTTATTTAATTGAACCTGTAAGGAGGAGGGGCAAAACTGACCTCAGAATTTGAACTTGGAATACAATTTGTTTGTATTAGTACTAGCTCACTTCAAACTTGTAGTGATGTGTATAGTTGATTTCATTGATATCAGTATATGACTGGCACTTATTTTATTGGATCTTGGAAGAATGAAATACAATCAACTTCAGTAAGATTTGAGCTCATATCATAAAAGGATAAATTAAATACTCATAAGTATTTCTGCCATTTAAAAAAATTCTATGTAAAGAAAACATTTCTATTGAAAAGTGTCAAATATTTTGACCAATTAAATTACAGGACTACAATGTTTCTCCATTTAACTTTTGGGGAGAGAGTTCAATTATAAATACCAGTTAGACATTAGGATCAATTCAATTGATTAACATTTAAATACTGAACAGTATATATAAAGGATAAAATCCTTTTAAGAGCAGAAAAATTTGCCGGCAACCAGCAAATGTATTGTTCTACAATACATCTTAATGCTTCAAAAACAAACTTATGTTTGTTTACCTATGAGGTAATCAATTGATTAAGTTGCATTCTCTTCATACGTAAACAAAGCAAATGACTACCATTGCAATCATCATCATCACCATTATTATTATTATTATTATTTAAGATGTTGCACAGTATGCAATATCGTGATGTTGTTGACTGAAGATATTCTGTCTACCGGGGGTCAAGTTACAACAAGGACCTTTGACTAACAGTACTTTACACATTATGTGTGCAGCTCCAAGTAATGCCAGTTTTTGTAATACCCCTAGACTGTAGGGTATTTCTGACACTTCCAGATGTTTCTTCAGGTTGGGTGGTATTGAACCCAATGCTCCGATGACAACAGGGACAACCTTTATGCTTGACTCTCGTAGCTTCCACATCTTGGCGATCCCAATTTTCAGGCCTCCATATTTATCAATTTTTTCTCTTTCTTTGATGATAATTATTATTGTTGTTGTTGTTGTTGTTGTTATTATATTTTAAAAGGATTGCCATAACTCCTCACGAAGGTAAACTGACAATTGTCTATTATTATTATTATTATTATCATCATCATCATCATTATTATTATTTTTATTATTATAATTTATGATTATTCCTATTATCATTATTGTTGTTATTCTTCTTTCTGGTATATCTGAACAATAAACATTCCTCTCGAATAAAAAGCTCATTACAAGGGAGCAGTAATATCAGCAAAAGATGATGCTTATTGTTTATATATTATTTAGTGTGTTCCAGGTCATATTAACCAGCAAAGCTGGATCTTGTGTCATTCTGAGTTCCAAACTGCATTATCAGCAGTAAAGTATGCCTGAGAGAACTATAGAATGGTCAAGCAGCTGTAAATAATATAGCAAAGCCAATGCACAAATACAGCAGCTAAGTGCAGTAACAGTAGTGATAGGCACAGTAGTAGATTTAGCAGCAGGATGGTGGTGGTGTGTAAGTCTTGGGGTTGCAGTAGTGTTAGCAATAGTATAAGAAGTATGAGAGTAGTATTTAGTTAGTCAATCAGTCAGTCAAGATTGCCTTTTTGTTCAATGTTTCATAGATTACATGTTACAGATTATGATACAGCTGGCTTTTTAATGCTGTAAGACTTGAAGGCAGAAAAGAGATTGTAAAAGCTACACATAGGTGACAAGATCAGCACCAGAGGCACACCTGTCTAGAAATTAAACAGCTGTTCTTTTGAAAACTGTTATTTCAAAAGAAAGAAAATTCGAACAAACAAAAGCAAGAGGAAATGGTTAAATAAATATGCACAAACACATTGAAGAAAGAAAAAGTGAGGAGAGATTATTAATCCATTATTATTATTATTATTATTATTATTATTATTATTATTATTATTATTATTATCATTATTATTACTTGAGCAATGTAGATGAGTTTTACTTTTTAAGAATGTTAAACACACACACACATATGTGTATAATCTTTAATGTATTTTACAATTATTATTTAGAGGGGAAAAGATGCAATATTTTTTAGAATTTATCATGAATTTTCAGAATATTTTTTTTTTAAAAAAAAGAGGAATTTGAAATCAAAATCTATTAAAGATGATGTTTGATGGTTTTGATGGACTGTATGTATTTCATGGTTGTTTTTTACTTCATGTTATTTTTATTATTTAAAAACATTTTTTTATATTTTATACCATGCAAAATGACATTTTATCAAACTTTTAACATTTTAACATTATTCAATCATTAATGGATGAGAGAATAACTGCAGTTAAACAAAGAAATAAATAGAGAACAACAAAGAGAAAGAGACATACAGAAAGACAGAGAAAGAAGAGGGAGAGAGCATAAAAGAAAAATGATGAGTAATGATGGTTTCTTACATAGACATGAAACCTGCTCTATAAATAAGTAATCTAATGGTACAAAATGCCACAAATTTCTCTTTATGTTTCTCTAAATGTAATACATAGAAAATCTCATTGTCATCATCATTTTACATCTGTTTGTTCATGTTTGCTTCAGCTGGCCATGTTTTCTCTAGCATTTGTTGTTTTTTTCTTTTTTTTATATCTCTTTTGTGAGGTTTAGTCTTAGCTTTCATTACTTTTCCCCATGTCTTCCTTGGTCTTCATCTTCTACATGATACAACTGTCATCCTTCATATGCATACCATATCAGTGCCAGTGTAGACTTCTCTCTTGCATACTGCATTTAATGCTTCTGTTACATAACTTGGTCCATCAATTCCATGCTTCTGTAGAGCATCTCCTTTGCCTTGTAGCAGTAGTCGATGATACTGCAATAATACTCATTTGGTGTCACATCTACCAATATTATCAGGTAGACTATGTGACTAATGTATGATCACTACCTTGGTGATTTTCAGCACCTTGCTGATTATTCCTGATTGTCCTGTTGCTTTACCTGCCCTTATATTCTTAATCATAAATATGACCATATAATTGTCAATTTCAATAGCAGCTGGTCTCTGTTTGGTTTTCTTGATGCATTCTCCTCCTTCAGCAACCTCCTTTCATAATGGTATTCCCTTCATTTGGCAATCTCTCATAATAAGACTCCTGTTCACCTTTCGTTTCTGCATCATGTACCATTATCATTCCATATTTCTTGATTTCTTGATTCACACGAACACACTGTTTTATATCTTGTGTCCATGATATCACAGAACTGTTCTTTCAGTTTCTTTTTGGCTACATATATTTATATATTTAACTAACATTATTTTCTACATTCTTCCCACGTTCCCTAGTCTATTGTTAAATTTTTTGGTTCTATTTACCATGTCACCTGTCATCTCTTCTGTGAAGTTATTTATTCTGAGTTACTGTTCTTTTAGATGGGTTGCCATCATTGTAGTTTGCAAAGCCACGTATTTTCTTGGTGAAGAATTTCATTCAGAGACACTGCTCTCCTAATTGGTGCAGAATCCTCACTTCCCTTGTTTGCAATTCATTCAGAGATAATGTTCTTCAACTCTGGTCATCTTGTATAGCACTCACATCTCTCCATAATGCAACTCCAAGAACAGAAAAATAGAACAATGATTTCTTACATATAAGTGAAACAAATAGTCAATAAAAACATTTGGTCTCAGTATTTCACTGGTACATATTTTATTGAGCTTGGAAGGATGGAGGTGAATTCAACCTTCACTGGATTTGAATTCATATAAGAAAGGAACAGAAATAAATATTGTAATACATATAAAATAGGGCTCCACTATTTCTGGCACTCTAGTATTACCATAGAAATAAAATTAAAATATTCCAATGGTCAATAGGCCAGATATTTGGAGATAGGAGTATTGGTGATTAAATCAATGTTATATTTGACACAGAAAATGCTAAATGGATCTTTGGAGGAATTCAACTCAAATGTATTGGAGCTACACTTAAATACTGTACAACATTTATTCTAATATCATTCCTATTTTTTTGTCGTCCCCAGAATATGGCAACAATGATCATTTTCTAAATTGACAGAACAGTAAAAAATATTTAGAAGTGAGTTTGAATTATTGTACTGAGACTAGTATATGATTGGTACTTGCTATATTATCTCACTAATATACAAAGTAAATTTGACTTTAATTCCATTTAAATGAAACTATGTAACATGCCATGTATATATTTTCAGTTACAAATCTACAATAAAAAAGTGGCTGTGTGGTAAGAAGCTTGCTTCACAACCACATGGCTCAGGGTTCAGTCCCACTGCATGGCACCTTAAGCAAGTGTCTTCTACTATAGAGCTTCAGGTCAACCAAAGCCTTGTGAGTGGATTTGGTAGACAGAAACGTTAGCACGACGGTTGAAATGCTTAGCTGTATTTTGTCTGCCGTGACGTTCTGAGTTCAAATTCCACTGAGGTCGACTTTGCCTTTCATCCTTTCGAGGTCGATTAAATAAGTACCAGTTACGCACTGGGGTCGATGTAATCGACTTAATCCCTTTGTCTGTCCTTGTTTGTCCCCTCTGTGTGTAGCCCCTTGTGGGCAATAAAGAAATAAGAAACTGAAAGAAGCCTGTTGTGTATATGTGTGTGTGTGTGTCTGTGTTTGTCCCCCCCCTGCCACCATTGCTTGACAACTGATGTTGGTGTGTTTACATCCCCATAACTTAGCATTTTGGCAAAAGAGACCAATCGAATAAGTACCAAGCTTACAATGAATGAGTCCTGGGGTCAATTTGCTCGACTTAAGGTGGTGCTCCAGCATAGCTACAGTCAAATGATTGAAACAAGTAAAAGAAAAAGGATAAAATAAAAAAGGAATATGGACAGAAATCTGTGAAGGACACTTGCAGGCTTTATTCTTAGGTACAAGCAAATGATGAAGAGTTAGGAAAGAGTTGGGATTCTTACAGGAGTCAATGTTGTAGTAGAAACATAGATGACAGATGCTGATTGCTATCAGTAATCAGTATCCTGGGTTCTGATCAAAGTAAGTGTGGTGATGTGGTAATGATGATGATGATGATGATAAAACAGAAACATAAAATAAGAAAAGAGAAAATACGGGAATAGAAAGATAAAAAGAAAAGGGTCTGAAAAATTTATAGCCATTATATCAAAGTAATATAAAATTTGATATAAAGATCACAGATTTAATTTAAAGAAAAACCAAAAAAAAAAAAATAAATAATGTTAAATAAACACAAAACTTAAAGTAAGACTAAATTATATTTTATGGTAGCCTATCTGTTATGCCCAATAGTACTCCTACCACTACCACTTTCACCAGCTCCACCTTTCATTTCAGGATATACTTGAACATTTAGAGATAAAATTTTAGAATTTGAAATAATAATATTCAAAGCCCTAACTTCTACTTTTACCTTACTTTCATTATTTTTTAAATCCACCCCCACCAATATCAAGTGAATGAAACTAAAAAGAAAATGTGACAAAAAAAAAAAGAAAAGAAGCAATATTCAGCTATCTTTAAAATGTTGCTTTTCAGCGTGCTTGCCTGGATAAAACAGGAAGATTTAATCACTAGTAAAAACCTTCTTTTATTATACAAGCCATAGCTCAGGAGATGGCGCAGATGGTCGGTAGCCAACACAGGTTATTTTGTCATGCATCCCAGCAGAGTTAATAAAGTTTCTGGCTGTTATCTAGTTTAGCGATTAGTGCCTTAGCTGTGCAAGTGAGTTTGTGTGTAAATGTATTTTATGGCATTAAGCCATAAAACACATTTGCTCGGATACATATACTCTTAAACATATATGCATACACACACACACACACACACACACACACACACACACACACACACATATCTGTACCTATCATACATATATGTGAATGTGTTTATATATGTTTGTGCTTGTGTAAGATTTTACTAATTCTAAGTAGCTAACAGCATTAAAACTGTCCACCACTTAATTTGCTGGAGAGATAGATACTTTGCATTCATAATACCTACTTTATATATATAGAGAGAGACATGGTTCTGTAGTTAAGAAGCTTGTTTTACATCCACATGATTTCAAGTTCAGTCCCACTGCACTGTACCTTGGACAAACATCTACTATAGCGCTGGGTTGACCAATAAATTCAGTAGATTGAACTATGTGGAAGCCAACCCTATATATATATGTATATGTGTATGTCTTTGTGTTTGTGTACATGCTAATCCCACCACTTAACAACTGGTGTTCATTTGTTTATGTCCCGGTTACTCAGCAGTTTGTTAAAACAGAGCAATGGAGTAATCATGAGATTTTAAAAATAAGTACTAAGGTCGATTTAGTAGTTGTATGCTGTCAACTTAATGTGACAGTCCCCTGAAGGGAATAATACTACTGTTGGTTAGACCAAGGAAGCTGCACCGCTTCCTGTCGGCCTTGACACATTTCCTGTGTCCTTATGTTCACAAGGGGGAGACATAAGGACACAGGAAATGTGCCAAGGCCGACAGGAAGCAGCTTCCTAGGTCTAACCAACAGTAGTATTATTCTCTTCAGTGGACTGTCACATTAAGCTGACAGCATACAACTACTTCATCGTATCACTACTGTATAAATCTTTCTCAGAGATTTAGAAATGTATTATTTCTAAGGTCGATTTGTTTAACTAAATTCTTGACAGTGTGTATGTATACACACCCACACACACACACACACACCCCACACCTACACACATGCATATCCATTATTTATAAAGCTTTGAATGCCATACCTGATATATATATATATATATATATATATATATATATATATATATATATATATAATCTCTACACACACACACACAGATATATGTATATATGTAGCTAGTAGTGGGTATATTATTTTAGTATTTTTGCTGTTATTTCTGTGGTTTAACAATGAGCATTAAACTTTAGAGGCATAAAGAAAAAGGAAAATGAAACAAAGAGGAATGTCAACACAAGATACCTAAGAAACATCCTACTGTTGTACTGTTGTAGAGTTAAAAACCTTGGTTAAAAAACAACTTATCACCACAATCATCACCACCACAACTACTACTAATACTAATATAATTTTGATTTATTTAATGAATTTGAATGATTTTTTTATTTTTGGACTTTGCTATGAATTGTTTGTTCTGCTGTAGTTTATGATGTTAGAATTTATCATTATTATTTAGCAGAGTTCTTAGAATTTCTTTTTTCTTTTTTTCTCTTTTGCATTATATTTTAAAATGTCATTTTAAAATTATGATGATGATGATGATGATGAGAAGAAGAAGAAGAAGAAGAAGAAGAAGAAGAAGAAGAAGAAGAAGAAGAAGAAGAAGAAGAAGAAGAAGAAGAAGAAGAAGAAGAAGAAGAAGAAGAAGAAGAAGAAGAAGAAGAAGAAGAAGAAGAAGAAGAAGAAGAAGAAGAAGAAGAAGACAAAGAAGAAGAAGAAGGAGAAGAAGAAGAAGAAGAAGAAGAAGAAGAAGAAGAAGAAGAAGAAGAAGAAGAAGAAGAAAATCAACAACAGCAACAAAAATATGTGAAAGCAAAGAATGAGTAGAAGTTGTGTGGTACAAACTTGAGAATTCAGAATCAAGTAAAATTTAAGTAAAAAGGTGTAGGGGATGTTTTTAAAAAAATCAAATAAATGAATAAATATATCATTAAACAAATAAACAAAACCCTTCTTACAAAAACAAATACTAAATAAAAAGTAACAAACTAACAAAATATTCCAGTATTGCTAATGAAGAAAATGAGAAAAGTCATGTTGAATTCTTTAATAGGAACTGTAAGTAGATAGTGGTAGTTAAAATGTAAGTTAAGTGCAGCACACTGAGTTGAATACTGATCCCATACACCACCACATCACACTTAATTGAATGCTTCAACTTAAGGGAAATCAGGCAGAGAAATATAGAGAGAGGGGTGGAGAGAAAAGGAGGAGGATAAGTGAAACAGTAGGGAAAAGGAAGATAGATATAGGGAGGAGAAAGAGGTAGAGGGTGAGAGTGTAATTGCAGTCAGTTTTAAGGTAGATGATAAGAGGGAGAAAGGAAGAGCAAGTGAGAATGAGATAGAGAGTAAGTGTGGTGTTGAAGACTAGGGAGAAAGGAGAGAGAGAAAGGGAGAGTGAGAAATAGACAGTGATAGGTATAGATAGATAGAGAAGAGGAGAAACAAAGAGAATAATAGAAAGTGTTAGAGAGTAAGACAAAATAGTGGCTGTTAGTTTTGCTGATGGGAGGAAATGGGGATAGGTGAGCATCACAGTAGTAGTGTTGAATATGAGAGAGACAGAGGCATGGGGAATAGTGTTAGCATTGAAGAAGAGATGACTACAAGAATAGCAGTGTTAAAGAGAGAAAAAAAGGGAGAATATTGGCAGTGTTGAAGAGGAGAGAGGGATGGGGAAGAGGGAGTGTATTGGCAGTGTTTA
The DNA here is from genome assembly GCF_046866305.1 of Octopus bimaculoides. Taxonomy (NCBI): domain Eukaryota; kingdom Metazoa; phylum Mollusca; class Cephalopoda; order Octopoda; family Octopodidae; genus Octopus; species Octopus bimaculoides. The sequence continues at coordinate 45,873,681 of NC_142932.1, read as the reverse complement.
AAAGTGAAAGGAAAATGCTCCCTCTCTACACACACACTATTGGCAATGTTAAAGATGAGAGGGAAAAAAGAGAGAGGGAGAGAGAGAATTGGCAGTATTACAGGTAGGAGAGAGATGCACATAGAAATGCAGTGAGTGACAATGTTGAAAAGAAAATGAGAGAGAAAGGTAGCAGTGTTGAAGATGGAAAAGATAGTAAAGGCAGTGTTAAAGGTGAGAGAGAGAGAGTGGTACATACACATACGCACACACACAATAATAGCAGCCGGGAAGAAGAGAGAAAGAGAAATTAATGAAGATGATAGAGAGAGAAGTGGTGAATGGTGGTAGTGTTGAAAATCACACACACACACATGTACATAAACAGAAGCTCAGGACAGAAGCAGTCAAGAAGATGTTGGTACTCGCCAATTTAGATAAAAGGCCCGAACTTGGATATAGGATAGTATGGATTTTAAAGAAAACCAATTTTTGTAAAGGAAAAAATTATACTTTTAATTTTATTACACTGTGGCCACTTTTATATTTTTATACAGTTTGCATTTTAATACCATACACACACACACATGTGCACATGCAGATACATGCCCCAAACACACATGCCTAGATATGCATACATGCATATGTACAGCTAGCCCATGAAACATTTATGGCAATTACAGAAACTGAATAAAAACTTTCCTTCTTTTTTCTTTTAAGTATTATGCTATGTTTATCTCCCCAAAGACATCGGCCCACCCCAGTACTATCTCCACTACTACCATAACCATTATTATCATTATCAATCAAAATCACGATCCCAATTTTGATCATCATAATCAGATCATCATCATTAACATCATCAATATCATCCTCATCATCCTCATTCATTCATCCATTCATTGCCAGTAAATGTCAATATTGGATTCTAACAAGCAGTCATACTGGATCCAGAATCATAAAAAAATAAATTGCTAAAACAGATAAATTACTATAAAAAAGAATTTTTTAAATGCAGTTAAAAGATATGAAAACTTAAAAAATAAAAAAGAAATCCATCAAAATCAACAGAATGTGAAATGAGGAAATTTGACTGCTTGTATGATAAAGGATTAAAATCGATTCTAACTTACTTGAGTGCGTTAAGCAAAAATAAATAAATAAATTTATTTAGAATATTAAATATATAAATTAAATAATAATAATAATAATAATAATAATAATGATTATAATAATAATGATAATAATAATAATAATAATAATAATAATAATAATGATGATAATAATAATAATAATAATGATAAATGTATGAGTGAATGAAATAAACAAACATTATGACAGAATGTATAAGGTTTAACTAAGTTACTGAGACATGATTTGAGTGAAACAAGTTCATGTGTAGGAAATGAGGAGAAAGTTTAATTAATGAATCAGTTCTGATAATGTTATTTTGGCCACAAAGGCACAAAGCTTTATGTTAAACCTTATGTTAAGAAATATGAAAAGACAGATATAATATTTTCGTTTTGTGCTTTATTGAGAAAATAATTAAAAATAGCATTGAGTAATATTGAAATTCACTTAAAAGAAATAGAATATACCTAAAAAGCAGGAGAGAGGGAGGGAGAGAGAGAGAGAAATGAGGAGAGTGAAAGAAAGGGTGACAGGGAGTAAGATTAATGACTTTACTTGATAAGCTGAATAAAAATGGATAATTTTGTATAGAAGATACAATGGCTGAGTGAGTTATTCAGCTCAAGTGCATCTGTCATGAATTAACACTGTGGCCAGAGGTATTCTACAGTGTCTGTAGATCATTCTGAGGGCAGCATAGGTGTTGTATATTTAAAAGCCTCAAGAAACACATCTTCAAAACACTTAAGAAATAAGGATTGATCATTTGAAATGTGTATTTATTTATAACTAATCCCAAGGTAATTCTAAAATATATAAAGGCTGAATTTTGTTGTTTAAAACCAGTGGAAAATATAGATATAAGAAAAGACCTGAAATTAATATGAACTGGAGATAGTTCCAGTTTTGCAAGCATGTAAACAACTGCTTTAATCTTGATGCCACATTAAACAAAACTAGACCCTCTCAGTATTTGGCTGCAGGTAGGGCATCCACTTGAGATATAATGTAATTGAAGTAACTGCCAACTGCATCAATGAAACTTCTGTATGTCATACAACAGGTAAGAGTGATAGTATTGATATAGGATTGTTGTGAATGAAAAACTTGCATAGCGGGCCCATCTAAAATCAGCATGGGAAATGGATGTAAAAATTGATACTGATGAAAGTGAATTCATTTACCTACTTATGCAGTTTATTTGGTATCTGTGGCAATAGAAGAACAATTATGGCAATTGAGAGTCAATTAGCTTGAACTATTTCTTTTATATATATTATCAGTATTTTTATTTTTATTTTAATTATTAACTTATTTTATTTAGTAATTTGCTAAACAAGTTTTTCAACTCACTATATTACATATGTGAGACCCTACAGTATTTGCAGTGCAGAACACTCCTCTGAAGTGTTTTCGCCTAGCCATATTGTTGATATTCATGTTCCCATACATATTTTAATCACTCTTAGACTTGCCAAGTAGAATATTCTTCTGCTAAGAGAAAAATATGAACACTACTACCACTAGCTGACTTAAAAATCACCCCCTGCTCCAATTTGCATTGTTTATATTGTCCTAAATTTCAATGAACTGATCCTAGCAGATCCTAAGAACCTTGAGAGAGAGGTTTTAAACAACCAACTATTTGGATAAACTCAGTTGAAATTTTTCAGTTCACTAGACTCACCTCTCTCTCTCTCTCCAGAATGACTGCAGTCAAATGACTGAAACAAGTAAAAGAATATATATATATATATATATATATATATATATAGACTATGTATTATTCTATGTATTATTGACTGTTTTTACTCTCGCTAGGCCACTGGTGGTAAATAAAATTTCTAAAATTTTCTTTGCCACCCTATAATTTATTAATAATATATATATATATATATATATATATATATATATTGACTATTTTCCAACTAAGTAGAATATACTTCAATGAAGAAGTCTAATAAAACCAAAACATGCCCCTTGGTTTTGCTAGCTAATCTAAAGATAAAATCCATTCTGTCCTGTAGAGTCTCTGTTTTCCAAAACTTCCAATCATTTGATGTTACTGGATTTATCTTTCTTGCTTATTTTTATATTTTAAACACTCCTTGTATAATCTCTGTTGAATAAAGTTTTTCACTTCACTACATATATGCAGCCCTACTATACTTGTATCTGATCTGTAGAACACTCTCTTGGGAATATTCTGTCAGGTTTGTGAGAAAATTTTTGATTGAGCCTTGATTCCAAACAGAGCATTATCCACTTCGGCTACCACAGAAATAATAAAAATTCCTGATTTCTATCTTATGTAAATGTGAAATCTTAAAAATATTAAACTCAATTTTTTTTCTCAATCAAAATATTTAATTCCTGTAGCTATAAATTTTTTTTATAAATCAAACCTATTCACAAAAGAAGAATATCTGTTAGAATTAAAATATTCCAGTTGTGGTAGCAATAGTATTGTATGTCCCCTATTTAATTTTCTTTACAGTTGCTTATAGAGTCAGTAATATAGGCACTGCTTTAACTAAAATGAAAATCAGGTTCATTTAGCTTATTTCTTTTTATTTCAGTTACCAATATCTGCATCCACTTTTTCTGTTTTTTGATATTTTTCAGAAGATATCACAATTGAACATTCTCTGGTAGATTGTTTTTATGTAACTTTTTTCCAGTACCTCTAAATTTTGTGATTGACTTAAAGAAGATAAAAGCATTCAAATTTTAAAATTTGTAAAATAATCATTTTATAATTGCATGGAGGAAAGATATAGCCAATCAGATATAAATCTAAGGACATGACAGGTAATTATTCTGTTTGATCCTGGGGGATACAATAAAAATGATGTTGACCCCAGTAGGATTTGAACTCAGAATGTAGAAGAATGAAATTAGTTCCTTTGAAATTTAATACAATGTATTATTGTTTCTATCAAACAGCCCGAGGATGCATTCATACACATGCATGTGTGCGTAAACGATTTAAAAACATGGCACATAAAAATGACTGGAAAATATACCAGTTGAAATATAGTGTACATAAAACCTCCAAAGACATGGTAAATCAAAGTATATATTACTCAAATAAAAAAGAATTAAATAATATAGAAATAAAATCAAGGTAACCCTCAGATAATCAATTTAATTTCTAGTTTCTCTATTATGAAATTCCAATCAAACATCACATGATCAGACATTGGTATATGTGACAATCAAAAGCCTCTTAAAATTACAAAGTTTATCAAGCTATGGCATCAATCTTCGCCTATATCCTAAATTTGTAATATTTGATCACAAGGAAATAAATATCAAAACACATACATTGACCGATAACCACTTGAACACACAAGAAATGCTTTGCTTTTGAACAACATATTTAAAGAACTATGAAAGTCAAACGTTACTATTCATCTTTTCATCTAATTAGAAACTTAAAGTACGGCCTAATTAGTTCAACATCATACTGGTGCAGAGAAAGCAAGTTTGACTATCTAGCTTTTAATTAACAAGCTAAATTAGGAACAATATAAACTTTATTCTAGCTGAGCATGCTTTGGGCTTCAGGTTGGCAGAATATTTCAAAGAGTTTTAGGTACATCCAGCCTCAAGAGTAGAATTTCTTATGAGAAAAACTTACAGGAGGTGTTAACTTTAACTTCTGTTATAAAATATTCAAACTGTGAGTGATAGAAGAAAGTAAGGAGGGGCAAAAAAGAACTATTAAGATTATCATGGTTAGAATTAATATGGTTTAATGCTTTCCATATAACTTTCATCTACCTCCACCATGCTAGTAGTTATAATTGGACAAGAAAAATCACAAACAGAATCATGAAGAAAATTAAGAATATAAAATAACAAAAATATTACTTTAGAGCTTTAACTTTTAATAATGAAGTTCATTTAATGCCTTTTGCTGATGTTGTTGTTGTTTGTGCTGCTGCAACTGCTGTTGTTGTGATGATGTTGAAGAAAGTGGAGTGTCAGAAATGGAAGAAATGCAGGACTAAATGCCTTGCAGTGCTTAATTATGCCAAAACCTAATTTCTGAATTCAAATTCTATCAAGGACAGTTTATTCTTCATTCTCCCTGAGAGATAGTTAAATATGTACCAGTAATTCCATTGAATATACTCTTCCCTTACAAATCTATGGCATTATAAAAAAAGACAGCTATTCTTCTTCTTATTCTTCTCATTATTATTATTATTATTATTATTAAAGTAAGTTTTTCCTGTAATTGATGGGTGTCATTTTACAACCATCTCTTAGTTATTTGAGAATTTAATTCTTAATTAGAATTAAGTTAGGGGCTCTAAAGGAGAGACAGCAGCAAATAAATAAAATCTATTTGCTACAGATATAAAATGTCATCTTCAAAATGTTGAGTATATACTTTTATGTGTTTAGTATTTCTCAATATAATCAGAATAAACATTAAATATTAGTTTTTTTGTTGTTTTTTTTTCAATGCAACCCTGAGGGAGAACAGAAAGTACAAGAAGACTAAACTTATAATAAGAGATTACATAAAGGCATCTAGGAGCTTTTGGCTTACATATTATTTTTCTTCAGATTTTTCTGAGAGCTTTTTAGATTATGGGGTGAGGGGTTTAAATTATACATAAAATTTTTTTATAAACATGAAAAGTTTCTTCCCTTAAGAAAAAATATATTTATACAAGGACTGAACAAAATAATGGAAACACCTAGCATCATAGCATCATAATTTTGAAATATCTATAAAACCATCAAAAGCTTGTTTATATTTGTTTTTTGATTTATTATTAGTGTTGCTTAATATGTTTGGCTAAATTTACTGTTTCTTTTCAGATATCATCAGAAATTGGTAATTAAAATTCATTAGAATGACAGATTTATCGGACTTTCAAAGAAGTCAAATTATTGGTGCCCGTATGGCAGGTGCTAACATAACAAAAACAGCCAAAATGTTTGGTGTATCAAGAAGTACTATCTCAAAAGTAATGACAGCCTTTAAGAAAGAGGGAAAAACTTCCTCGTTGAAACAAAACTCCGAAAGAAAACCAAAACTTTCAAATAGAGACTGTCGGATTCTTACATGAATTGTTAGAAAGGATCACAAAAGTGCAGCTCCCAAAATTACTGCAGAGCTTAATGGCCACCTTGAGAATCTAGTTCCCACAAAAAATGTTCACTGGGAACTGCAAAAAGCCAGATTTCATGGGAGGGTTGCAATCAGAAAACCACTACCTACAAAAACAAATGCTGCAAAGCATTTTGAGTGGAGTAAAATGCTACAGAATTGGTCCCTAGAGCAGTGGAAGAATGTTATTTTCTCATCCTTTACCTTATTTCTGACCACTAACTGAGTATATGTGTGGAGACAGCCAAAAGAAGCATTTGACCAAGACTGCCTTCTTCCAACTGTTAAACATGGAGGATGATCTGTGATGATCGGTGGGTGGGGACTGTATCTTGGAAATCCGTCGGCCTAATGTTTTCCCTTCATGGCAGAATTAATAGTTAAGACTATTTAAGCATTTTATCTGATCAAATTCATCTTATGGTTGCAGAACTGTTTCTGGAGGGAAACACAATATTTCAGGATGATAATGCACCAACTCACACAACTAAACTTGTTACTGAATGGTACAAGGAACATTTTAGGGAAGTTGAATATCTTATCTGGCCATGGCAGCCCCCTGATCTCAATATTATTGAACATTTATGGTGCATTTTAGAAAAACAATTAAGGAGTCGATATCCTCCACTATCATCACTACAAGAACTAGAGACTGTTTTAGCTGAAAAATGGACAAAAATTCCTTTGGAAACAATTGAAACTTTGTATGAGTCCATACCTCATAAAATTCAAGCTGTAATTACTGCCAAAGGTGGTCCTACCCCATATTAAAATAAATTTGTTTGAAATTTTAAGGTGTTTCCATTATTTTGTCCAACCCCTGTATGTGCAATAAAAGAATAATGCAGTTTTTAGTCAAGCATGCTGATGCTATTTATATAAAAAGTAAAGAAAATTATGAAGATGTGTTAACTTTGCCTTTTTTACCCCATGGATATTAACAAGGTGAGTAAAAAACAAAAAAAAAAGTATGAAGACTAAAAATAACAGGAACAATAATAGTCAGGAATTCTTTTCTAGGCACTTTGATCAGTTTTTGAAGGAAAGTGTGTTCAAAGATTGAATAGAAACCATTATATTACTGGTTCCTGATACTTTATGGCACTTCATACTTGATGTCTCTTATTTCTGTGTTCAAATCCTACAAAATTTTCTAAAACACCTGTCCTCATTCAAGTACATATTGGTCAAACAATGTAAAACAAGTGGAAATATTCCAGCCACTCTATTTTTCTATGCTTCATAGTATTAAGTGCTCAAGAGAATTGGTCTATTACAGACAGATTTCCCCATTTGGCCCTTCCTGTCAATGAATTTGTAAACAATCCCACTGAGTTACAATTATTGAATTATATCACCTACCATATAAAGTGAAGGTCTACATTTCCACTCAAACTACAAGGGAAAATAAGCCTTTCATATAATGTGTGTGTTTGTGTGTGTGTGTGTGTGTGTGTGTGTGTGTGTGTGTGTGTGCGCGTGTTTACATCTGCAACTCACATCTTTCAAGTGCTTTTGCCTATTTGACTAATAATTAAGTGAAAAAGTTGTAAGACATTATAAGACACAAGTAATTCACAAGAAGCGAATATAATAGTATTTTTGGAGTGTTTTATTTCCTTGTATTCATTAGACAACCATATGCCAACAAAATGTTTTTGTGTGCATTTGTGAGTGAGTTCATATTTACCCTAATCTTCCTGTGTTTGCTGATTGTAAACTATATCCTCACTGTTTGTGCATTGTGTGGACAGTGTAATATTCATGCAGTTTACTACAAAAGTATGTCCAGGTTAACATATCTTGACGTGTTGCGTGGACAGTGTAATATTCATGCAGTTTACTACAAAAGTATGTCCAGGTTAACATATCTTGACATGTTGCATGATCTTTGTAAACAGGTGGAAACAAGTGAAGGTTGGTGTCAGGAAGGGTGTCTGTCTGCAAAAACTCTGCCCCAACTTACTCTTGTCTGACCCACTCAAGCCTTGGAAACAAGGCATTGAAAGAAGCTGGAAAAGTGATTTTAGGTACATCAACCTTGAGAGTAGAATTTCTACTGGAAAAACTTACTTTAACTCTCATTATAAAATAATCAAATTGTGAGTGTCAGAAAAAAGTGGGGAGAATTGAAATGAAATATCTACCAAAGACAAGGCTGAATTCCAAAATCAGCTTGCCAAAAGCCTACCTCAACTATGTGACATTTACCAAATACTGAAAATATTACTTAATGTATTAGCTACAGAAGAAATATGATTTCAAAAATTTTAAACTTTAGCTTTTTCAAGGCAGCTAATATATTTTACTCAAAATATTTTCTTTGTATTGTTGTGAAAGAAAAAAAACTGCTTTTGTTCCATCAACTTGTTGCCAGTAGGTTGTTGGATATGCATAATCAATTAGCCAAAGAAAGCTGGTTAACTGGAATTTCAATGGCATAAATGAATCCTAAAAGTTGGAGACAAACTGCACAAATATGCAACCACACAAACAATGTAGTGAAAGCTTATAATAGTGACATTAGGTCTTCAACTGACTTTATCATTTGGTCAAATTCATAAATGACATAATCAGTAAAATATATTTATAATTTCAAAATCTTGAAATGAGAAAATGGGGAACAGAAATGAAGACAGACAGCGCAAGAAAACATTGAAATTTCACATATCATTATTCCAAGTTTCTCATTACTGATATATGTCCAAAGACTGATGTCAAGGAACTAAAAGTAAAGGTTTATCAAGTTTCACCTTCTAGTAAATTAGAGTGCTCAACACTTAGTATTGGATACTTTTTACATAGTTTTTATTTACACAAACATGTATATATGCCTACATATGTATTGTGTATGCAGGATATATATATATATATATATATATATATATATATATATTGATAAAATTCTTGTAAAAGAGTTTTATCCCTTTTTGAATTTATTTATCAAATATATACACGGAATATATTCAATGTTGAATTTTTTATTCCTGTCTCCACATGGGTACCCTAAAACAACCCGGAAGTATTTCCCGCTTCTTTCATGAAGATATATACAGATAAACTTCATTCCCTTTACTCTGTCGGATACGTAGTGTGTTCGTTTTTGGTGAGGTGAGAATTTTGTTTATTTATATATATTTTTGGGACAATACTGTGCTGATAAACGAAATCTAGATTCATTCCAGTAATCAGGAAATCGGTCGATACACAGTTAAGTTTATTTAAAAGAAAGTTGGTCATCTTCTGTTGGTTGTTTTTCCTCGCATTAGGTACTAAATGTGGTTATTTTGAGAAGTCCACTGTGTGGCCTTATTATTTTTCTGTAATAATGCCCTTTATATAAATATAAACGAATATATATATATATATATATATATACATATATATATATATATATATATATATATACATATATATAGATAGATAGATAGATAGATAGATAGATAGGTAGATAGATAGATAGATAGATAGATAAAATCATTTGTGATGAAATTAGGGTTGTAAAAGAAAGGCTACAACCAATCTCTAAATTTACTGCCAGTTTGCAAATATTTTATGAAAAAGTAATAAGCTAAAAATGTGATCAGACATTAAATTATGGTAAAATATAAAAAAAAAATTGATACGGTACAAATGATAAATGGTATTTCATATTGTTGTTGCAGTTGATGATGATGATGATGATGGTGATGGTGGTGGTGGTGGTGGTGGTGGAGGAGGAGGAGGAGGAGGTAAAAGGATATCAGTTGAATATTATTAAGCTCATTTTTGAATTACATTATCTCAATAATTTTTTTTAATTTCTGGAAATATAATCTCAAACAGCTAAAATGAAAATCAGATGTTTCCTTATTGATGATATATAGAGATTTATGAAATAATAATCTGTATGCACAAAATATATATACAATACGCAGTATATACACACACACAACTGCCTGCCTGTCTGTCTGTCTTTATATACGTGCCTCTGTGTGTGTGTGTGTGTGTATCTGTAGGTGCATGAATAGATAAATAGATAGATCGATAGATAGAGAGAGAGATACATATTATATATAAATAGATATTGATATATATTGTGTGCATAATTATGCATGTGTACATGTATGTGTGTGTATATATACATACACACACACACACACACACACACACACACACACATATATATATATACATACATACATATATATATCCATATATATATACATACATATATATATACATACATATATATATACATATATATATATATATATATATATATGTATGTATGTATGTATGTATGTATACACACACACACATATTAATATCCATATTTTACAGCATATAAAATGCAACTTTGCCCTGCTCTTTATATGTGCAGTTGGGGTCTTCCATTGAGTAAAAAAAAGTAGCATTTGTCCTGAGTTCAAATCCCACCAAAGGGAATTTTTAGCTTTCATCCTTCCACAATTGTAGTACTGCAATATAATCAAATAAACCCTACTGCGACCTCTATCCCGCTCTCAAAACTATGTACCTTGTGCCTAAATCAGAGACTATCATTATTGCTAATTAATTAAAAAAAATATTATAAATATGAAAGCTAGATAATGTGAGAGAATAAACTACAAAGGATGGTAAAACAGTAGCCATTTTCTGTTTTGCCATTACATGGACATCTTAGTAGAATGCTTTATGATCATAACAAACAAAAAACTTACTTTAGTTCAAACATAAAATACACACACACTCACACACACACTCACACACACACACACACACACACACATGCAAACACATATATAATTACATACACGTGTATATGTATGTTATGTGTGTGTGTGTGTGTGTGTGTGTGTGTGTGTGTGTGTGTGTGTGTGTGTGTGTATCTGTATGCAATATATATTTGTGTATAGATATGTGAGTGAATGTGTGTGTGAGCAAGCATTAGTTTTGGTAGATGATGGATAAAATTCCTTGCAGTATTTGCTAATGTCCTATTATATTTTGAGACCAAATCCCACTGAAATCGATTTGCCTTTCATCCTCAAGTGGTCATTAAAATAAGTGCCAGTCCTGTACTTAGGTCGATATAATCTCATTTCTTTGAAATATATCATCTTGTGTGAAATTATTATCATAATCATTATTTTTGTACATATATAGATGCAGACATGGTCACATGGGTTTGTCTTCAATTCTGCTACATGGAACATTAAGCAAGTGCCTTCTACTGTAACTTTGCATTGACCGACACTTGTTAGTGGATTTGGTGGGTGGAAAATGTGTGATTGTCTATCTTGTGCATGTGTGTGCATGCACGCACACACACACACACACACACACACACACCAATATGTTTCCATGTTCATGTTTACGTTTATGTTCTCTGGTCTAAACTGGTGATGTATCTCTTAACGAAAACGTTATCTGGCCATTTGATAAATAGGGATTGTCATAACAAATAACAGACTGATGTAAGTAATTGGGTCAATTTGATCAACTAAAACATAAAGGAGAGCCTGTCTCAACATGGCCATAATACAATGGCTGAAACTTGTAGCAAAGTAAACAAAATAAAGAATAAAATAAATATACACCAACAAAAAACCCACGAATAGTGTGGTGGTGTTTTACTCTGTACCAATGTAAAAAAAAAATATGTCACATTGCAATATTCTTGTTTGTTGATCTTCTGGCAAATAAAGAACTGGTCATTATTGATTTAAATTAAGATGCAGTTGTATCTGTTAGTCTTTGAACTATCCAAGACCACCCCTACAACTTGTAGTAATATTAGCTGCAATAACTGTAGCAGCAGCAGTAGTAGTAGTAATAGTATTTGTAGTAGAAGCAGCAGTATCTATTATTATCTGTAGTAGTGTAGTAGTAGAAGCACCAAAAGATTTGAAGTAAAATAAATTCTTAAAATGTAAATAAAATAATATCAATATTCATGTTTCTCCAAAAACACTGCCTTGCATTACAGCTTACCTCCCACTATTTCTACTCCCTCACACCATCCCTTTCTCAACATCCATTCATACATACTTGCATATATATAGACCGCGACCTGTTCACTGACAAAATTCTGTGCTGCACAGAATTTTGTCAGTGAACAGGTCGCGGTCTCAAAGCGACGAATATATATATATATATATATATATATATATATATATATATAGAGAGAGAGAGAGAGAGAGAGAGAGAGGGAGAGAGAGAGAGATACATACATACACACACACACACACACACATATATATATATATTGTATATATACATATGTATACACACACATGCATACCCCTCTTTTCAACCAATGAAAAACACCCTCCTTCACAAGAAAGAATAAACTAACTACGACTAATACTACTACTACTACTACTACTACTACTACTACTACTACTAACTACTGCTGCTGCTATTACAAATGTTACAACTAGTGCTGCTGCTACTACTATCACTACTTCATCCTGTACTACAATTACCCACTAGCAACATCACCCCACACCAACTAACAACTACCACCACCACCATCACTAAAGCACTGTCTAAGCAGGACTACTTGCTCTTCAATGAACAAGCTTAAGCTACTCAGTTTCAAGTTTCACAAACAAATATGCAAACACATATATCACATATATATATATATACACACACACACGCACACACACACATACACACGTGTGCGTGCATGAACGTGTGTGCTCTCACATAAACACATGTAGACCAATATAGAAACATATAGATACATTCATGCAGAGTGAGAGATGCAAAGCCTGAGATTGGTGTATATTTGTGTCTTTGATCAATGCTTAGTGCAGAATAGCAGCAAATGTATCACACGCACACACGCACACATATATGTACATACATATGCATGAATATATATATACCATACTGCATACACACATGTAGATATATGCAATATATATGTATATATGTAAGAAACACACAAAAGCATGTGTAATAGGTACATACATAATACATACATATACACACATCATATCCATGAATACATTCAGTGTATATATATATATATATTTACACACACACACACACACACACACACACACACACACATATATATATATATATATATATATAGGAGACCAAAAGTCTATATATATTTGTGTGTGTGTGTGGAGTGTGGGAGAGACAAACAGAAAGAAATTGTGAAAGAGATAAGATAGCAAAAGACACAGATATGCACAGACCACATTAATATAGCATACAAATGCAGAGTAAATCTGTACATATATGCACATGCACATGTGCACGTGCACACGCACTCCCTCATATAAGTATACTCTCACATGCACAAGCAAATGCACAAACACACCAGCAAATAAGTTATAAATGAAATGAAATATCAAATAGAAAATGAAAGACAAATGATGAAACACAAAAGTATAAGTAAAATAAAAGTAGAAAGGGCCTTCGGATCTCAGGATACCATATCTCATGGACGAGATAACAAAGGACCAAAATGAGTAGTGATATTGCTGTACAGCAAACCCATGCCAATGTAGGACTAAAAAAATGGGACATTATATAATAATGATGATGAATATGATAACATGAAGAAAATTATTTTTAAAAAGATATAGCATATTAACAAAAATTATAAAATAAGTAAAATGAGTAAAATGTTTTGCAAATATTCAAAAACAGCTGGCAGCAATCTATATATCCATCCGCATATCCATATATCCATCAATCCATCCACTAAGGAGGACGGGCAGTAAAATTTTCAGTTTAATGCCACCTATCATAGAATAACGAACTAGAGTATACTTGAGTATTTATTATGTATAGCATAACACAGCTAACTGGTTGATTAAGATGATTATCACCTCTTATTTGCAATATCTTCTTTCCTAATTGGGCATTTAAAAAAGAAGAACTTTATCTTTCATTTAACTCTATAGAGGGCAGTTAAAAGAAGGTTAAGATAACAAGCATTAATTGCTGGCAATGTAGGCACATGCAAATCTAAAGGAACGATTCTGGTGATTCTAGCAAAACTAATACAAAATGATTTCTAACTTTAGCACACAAGATCACATCTTTGTTAGGGGAGAGGATATGGTCGATTGAATCAAGCAGATTCTAGTACATGGAAGATAATTATTTGATTGATCCTGGGGAGATGAACGAAGTTCATCTTCAGCAAGGTTTAAACTTAGAACATAAAAAGGATATCAGTAAATATTACAAGGCATACACTCTATTCCTTATGAAACTACTACAGTCCTTCCTTTATTAAAAAAATAATAATAGTGACTAGCACGACTAGCACAAAACTAACACTCTGGGGGATCAGTGACTGAATCAAACCTACACCAGTATTTGACAGCCACTTATTGATATCAGAAGAATGAAAGGGGAAGTCAACAACTGAATATTGCAAGACATTTAGTTTGACACATGGCCATTTCTATTACCTGTCTTTATAATTTACAAATAATTATGAAAATAGTGGGGTTTTTTTAATATTTTATTCCTAATGATAAATAAGTCTTAATGATAAATAAGCAGCATACTTTGCCTAAGCCTCAGCCAACCAAACAATATTCCTCTTAAAGCCTTTTGATACCAACCCACCTAAGACTGCTCCATGGCCCTCTGATATAAATTTCCTGTTTTAAAGTGATTTAAATTAAAACCTGACATCAAAACCTCATGTTAATTTATATTCCAAGCACCAATAAAATAATGATAAAATTATTTTACTAAATTCTTCATTATTTTCAAAATGAATTCAGACAATGGCAATGCATTTCAATAGAAATTTAGTAACAAACGGTTTAATACTAGATAGAACGAACATAATAAGACACAGCTTAACTCAACCCAACTCAATTCAGCTCAGACTTGGGCTAATCTAATCTCACACAAACTCCAACCAACAGCAATTGGATATGGGCCATCCTCTTCACTATCTTAACTCTGATTCTGAACCTGATCCAGGTCACCTAAATCCCAACAGAATCCAGTTTGAGCCACCTCATCTGTTTATCAGCAACCGATGCAACTACTGGTGCTGCTGCCGCTGGTACTACTGCTGCTGCTGCTGCTGCTACTACTACTACTACTACTACTACTACTACTACTACTACTACTACTACTACTACTACTACTACCACCACCACTACCACCACCACCATAAAAACATCACACACAACATCTAACATCCATAAGTACTATAATCCTCCATCAGCACTATCATCTCTATTGTCTATGTTACTACTATCACCATCTCTACATCAACTACCACACACTACCACTGTTAGGCATCACTAACACCATCTTCCATAAACTTACAATTACCAATCACAACGACTATTACTACCACTATCTATACTACAATTACTAATGCCAACCACCTTCACAACCCACTAGGCTTCATTTACTATCACCAACCACAATTACTGCTACCACACTACCATCTCTACTACATTTACTCTTACCAACACCACTACCACTGCAACAACCCACTATCTACCTCAACCACCACCATCATCACTACTATCACCACTACCACCACTACTATCACTACTACCACTATCACCACTACCACCACTACTTCCAGGGTTCCTTTTACAAAGAGTTGCTGCTTTCTTCTGTCTGTGTTTATTGATTAGGAAGGATTATGTCATCTTCATTTCAAGAGAAGAAAATTTCCAGTTCAAATTTCAAATTAAAATTCAATGCATGTGGGAGAATAACAGTAAGTTGGTGAAACCTATTTTCTCTAGAGACAGACAATTGGACACACAGACAGACATGCAGGCAGAGAGAGAGAGGGGGGAGAGAGAGGGAGAGAGACAGAGAGAGAGAGAGAGAGAGTAAAAGAAAGGAAGAAAGAAAGAAAGAATGAAAGAAAGAAAAGAAAGAAGACAGAAGTGGGAAGATAAATATATAGACAGAAAGAGGGGATAGACAGGAAGATATTGTGTTTGGGGTGGGGAGCTGAATTGAAAAAAAAAATGAACAGAGTGGAAGTGGTTTGAGAGGGGCTTGTGGTGGAGAGTAAGATTATGGTTGGGGAATGGTGTGACAGGTTGGGTATGGGACAAAAAGCATATTTTACACAGGACAATATTCAAAAATATAGAGGGGGACAGCTTGGTAACTTATTATTACATTGGAGGGATAGATAGTTATAATAGTAGAGATGGGGAGAGAAAAAGTTATACAAGGACAGAGAGGGAGAGATGGAGAGTAAGAAAGCATGTGATATGAGACTCAGTCAGGGGAGAACTTCAGAAGGTGGGCATTGGAGTAAGAAAGTGTTTACAGAGAAAGGGATAGCCCAGTAACTATGTTGGAGAAAGAAAGAAGAAAAAGAGAAAAATATACAAACATACACATATACATTGTGTGTGTGTGTATGTATGTACGTACTATGTATGTGTGTATGTATACAAAGAGAAAGAAAGAAGCAATGTTGAGATGTATGTGTGTGAGAGAAATGGAAGGAAGGAGCTCTAGTGTTGGCACTGGATGGGAAGGGTGTGATGAATGGCATGAGGGTGTGTGTGTAAGAGACAGCTAGGTAACATGTTACTGAGAGGAAAGAAGAGTAAGTGAGAGATAGAGTTCGAAGGAGACAGAGAAGGGGGTGAAGAGAGAGAGAGAAAGAGAGAATGAGATGGATGGTGAGTAGGACAAACAAAAGGAGAAAAGGAGTGAGAAGCTGTAGAGAGTGGAGGGAGCAGGAAGGAAGGAGTCAAAGGAGTACAGAGTGTTGGAAGGAGACCAAGGATTTGTGTATGAGACAAATATACAGAGAAAAGGGACAGCTTGGTAACTTATTACTATGTTGTTGGAGGCATTAGAAAGAGAGAAAGTATATGAGAGAGAGAGAGAAAGGGTGAGAGAACATTGAGGGAGAGAGAGAGAGAGATTGAGAGGTATGGAGAAAGGAATTGTACAGCTAGAGAGCAAGGGTAAGGGGTGAAGAATGATAAGGTGATGTGAAAGGATGAAGGTGTGGGTAATACACACACACACACACACACACACACACACAATTTTAGATTTAAAACAAAATTCAGAAATATATACAAGTAAAATATTAAAAAATGATGACAGCACAAAAAACAAAAAATTTTATTTTTCATTTTTATTTTACAAGTTTTGTTGTCTTCTTACACATACACAAATATATACACCCATATGAACATACACACATCCAAAACATAGATTTTTAGGAAAATTTAATTTTTTCATTCCAATTTTATCCGCCAACATACACAAGCACAAACGTACATATGCATACATTCATGCACAATTACATATATACATGCATACACTGAAAAAGCATTTGCAATTTGAAAAATTTAATTCTTTTTGTTCCACTTACACATGCACAAATACACATGCACAAATATGCAAAACACAGTCTCAAATATACATGGATACTCAAACAGATACACACAAAGAGGCACTGCAATACATGATTACACACATACACATTAATATCAACCCAAACGCAGATTTTAGAAAAATCTAATTTTTTTTATTTCAATCCATTCTTACTTTTAAACAAGTAGATACATACATATACTCCCAGTAACACAATGATACATCCATCCATACATTCATACACATAGACACAAACCCACACACACAAATGCACATATAGTGAAAATACATTAAAAATAAAATTTGTTAAATGTTCAAATTTTATTCACTTTCAAAATGTGCA
>NC_142932.1:45830739-45853239 GCF_046866305.1 Octopus bimaculoides | reverse complement strand
AGGGGAGACTTAGTTGGAAAAAAAAAAAAAACAGGGCAAGTAGTTGGGTAGTATTGGAAGAAGGTGACAGATGTTGGAAAGACACTGAATTTCAATGGCTCTGTCAATACAAAAGACTGTACTGAAATAGCTGTGTCAGGACTTTCCTATTACTGTCAAAAGTTGAGTTCCTCTCTCTTCTCTCTCTCTCTCCCATTGTCTCTTTCTTGGAAACTAAACAACAACAACAAGCATAATAAAACAGCAGTACCTAAATAAAAGCCAACAAAGACTTCACAATAACGATGCAACACAGATCAAGCTTTGCTCTATGTAGCTTCTTGCTCTGTTTCCTAACCACCAACCACCTACCTTATCTTTCCATATCCACACACACCTACATACCTATTTATCTACAAAATGTGCTCAGATTATCATTTTGGAGGTTTCCTTTCCCTTCCCTGCAATGATCCCAACCATTTTCTCCACCCTTCAACCATATGTATCTCTGTCACACCCATCACCTCCTGCAACTATAGAAGACATCCAAAATCCATTTGACTAGATTAATGATGCGAGACTGAAATCATTATTATGAAAGGATTCCTTATGACAACAATGATGATGATTATTTTTAGACAAGGCATAAAGGCAAGGAGTATATTGTTTTTTTAAGTTAATAAGCAGTATATAACTGGTTACCATAATTTAGAACATATTCTTGTTGTGTATATACAATGCATAATGAAAATTCTGAAAACACAACAACTCTCTCTCTCTCTCCTTATATATATATGTACACACACATATATACATACGTAATTATATATGATATATATATATATATATATATATATATATCCACACATAAATATACACAATATATATACATTTTGCATATATATGTGTGTGTGTGTGTATAGGGTGTGTATGTGTGTGTGTGTGTGTATACATGTATATATCTATCTCTATATATGTATGAGTAGCTAATTTATTCATCTATAACATGTATGCTTTTTTTATACCTTCTTTGATGGAGGGTAAATTATTTTTCAAGTTTCAAGATCATCATTATCATTTAACTTCTGTTTCATGCTGATATGAGTGTGTAGGTGTGTGTGTGTAGGTGTGTGTGTGTGTGTGTGTGTGTAGGTGTGTATAGGTAATGAAAATAGAAAATAATTTACTCTTCAACAATTCAAAAGAAAAGTCCAAAGGTAAATATTAAAAAAATGTTAATAAACACCACATGTTCAAATTAACTATGTTGTAAATTGATGACAAAAGATGTTAGCTTCGTCAGATCAAATAAACAATATCTATATTAAATAGCTTTGTTGGAAATATTGTCTGTCCTTCATAATTTATCTTTTTTTATAAATTTACTTGGTTTAATCATTACTTTGTTGATTAATTTTTGTCTTAAATATATTAATCAAAAATTATTCTAAATCAGAATCAATATATTTTGAAATTTAATTAATGTTGAAAATAAAGATTTATCATATGAACAGTATACTTAAAATAATTAATAGTGATCGCATATATATGTAGACTGAGTTGACTCTTGATGTTACTAACACTTTAACCAAATGCATAAATAGCAATGTAAACACTAGTATTTGGACTA
This sequence comes from Octopus bimaculoides, assembly GCF_046866305.1. Lineage (NCBI taxonomy): Eukaryota > Metazoa > Mollusca > Cephalopoda > Octopoda > Octopodidae > Octopus > Octopus bimaculoides. Next base: position 45,851,630 of record NC_142932.1, on the reverse strand, counting down.
CAAACATAAAGGGACATCACTAAACATTGCAAAGTATTTTGTCCAATACTCTAAGAATAATCTTTGGAAATTTCTTTCAACTGTCCACATTTATGAAAGAAAATTTTTCAAAAAACAAATCTTAAAAATATGCATTTTACTCTCTCTCTCTCTCTCTCTCTCTCTCTCTCTCTCTCTCTCTCTCTCCTGTGTGCCACTCCCTTCTTTTAATCTAGAGAACAATATATACTGAACTCTGGATCCCATAGTACACTGTAGATAAGAAAGAGAAAATCATATCCTCTTTGACAAGCTGATAGTTTATAACCACAGGTAAGTCTCCCAGGAAATCATAATACCTATTTAGTATCAGTTCAGATTGGCAATGATTAAGACTATAGAAAATTGTTTTGTACACAGAAACAAAACATGTCTTGAAGACATGATCTGAGTTAGTAAGGGTTTTTGAACTAAATTAGGTAAAAGTTTATGAACTAATCCAGTCGATCATTTGGCAGCTATCTTATTTCATAGCACATCAACAGAATATTGTTGGCTCCAGTTCTTATGCAATGATTAATCAAAGACAAAGTTTCTAAAGCAGTTTGTAAAATATTTGTGGCATCTGAAACTATTAACATATAACAGAAATAAACCTATTATTTGAATATTTAAAAAAAATATTCTTAGAAATAGCTTAAATAAATGCAGAATATATATATATATATATATATATATATATATATATATATATATATATAGTTTCTCATAAAATCAAATACACATATACACTTATGCCCCTCATTCCTATCTACTGTGTAGCCATCTTTGTATACATCTATTATAAGGGCCTCTCCTTTTGTCCTAAGCAGTGTTTAATATGTTCATGTATGTGTATGTTTGGGTGCATGTATGTATATATTGCAAGAATCATCTATTTATGTCAGATGTTTGTACAAGTATGGCACTGCTGTGTCCAGTACATGCATTGATTATGGCCCCTCTCAGCTCACATTCACTTTGCCTTTCAAGCAAGGGGGGAGAGAGAGAGAGAGAGAGAGAGAGAGAGAGAGAAAGAGAGAGAGAGAGAGACAGACAGTAACTTAACAGAAAATCTGTGTGGTTTAGGTAGAAATGAATAAACTAGGAACTTTTTTATTTGGAAAGACAAGCAAAACCAGCTTGCTTGAAAGGCAAATGAGTGCGAGCTGAGTGGGGCCATAATCGATGCATGTACTGGACACAGCAGTGTCATACTTGTACAAACATCTGATAGATGATTCTTGCAAAGTGAAAAAGTATTGTAAGATAACATCAGAGATGGTAATGGGATTACAGATTGTTCGATTTTACAGATCAAAAATTTACTGCATAAACTAGAGGAGTAGAAATCTGTGATACTGTAAATCTGATCAACCTATACTGTTTGGGAAAACAGATGCTAAACCAGTAACAAAGATGGTAAGAATGACATAGGAATAAGCATGATTGTGTGGTTAGAAGTTCACTTTGGAACCCTATTGTTCTGGATTCAATTCTACAGCATAGTGCCATGAACATGTCTTCTGCTTTAGCCTCAAGTTGACCAGTATTTGGCAAGTAGAATTTACTAGACATAAACTATACAGAAGTTCTCTGAAAGCATGTGTGCGTTTTGTGTGTGAGTACCTGTATGAGTGAATATCTATGTTGTGTGTGTGTGTGTGTGTGTTTATTTGTATCACTTAATGTGACATAACTTTGTGACTCAAACTGTGATAATAAAGCAAATACTTGACAGAAAATGTACTGGAGTCAGTCAAAACTTTTTAAGGTAGTACCCCAGCGTGGCGGCCACAGTGCAATGACTGAAACCATTATTTGATAAAAAAAAAATCTATATATGTGAGTATGTGTGTCTTTGTATACTTGTTTCTGTGTGTACCTTGCTCTCTCTCTCTCTCTCTCTCTCTCCTCTCTTTTTCTCTCACACCCCCTTAATATCATGAATATGAACAAAGTAAAGAAACAAACTATAAACCATACTCATATGTCTCAACAAATTGTACAAGTAAGTGGATGTAATAGTTAATGAATATTTGTGAAGATGTGCCAAAATCTAATTGCCACCACTCAGCAGATTAATTCCTGATGACTCATCATTGTAATGAGATACTAAGACAAGGCAAGTTTGAATAATCGGAAGTCGTTACAAGGCTATATAATCTAATGTAAAATGATACTTGTAGTTTCTATTTCACAATTTTTCATAAGGTTCTTTAAACTATAATTTAAATTTTATGTATACATATAGAGACATGTATTTTTCACATGCACACACACACACATACATACACAAACACAGACACACACATACATATACACACACATCACACACACATACACAAACACATGTATAATTATAATCATCATTAAGGCACAAGTTAAGTAACATTTGAGTGATAATGAATATTAGCCAAAAAAAAAGCGTTTGTAAATTGAATTTAATAGAACATTCAATATTTAAGCTTATAATAACTAAATTTTAATTTTGGCAAGTTTATTGTAGATATATGAAGATAAGATTATATTAGAAAATACAATGTATACAATGCATCTTAAGTTTATATCTATCTATCTATCTATACATATACACACAAACACACACACATACACACACACAATACTATATATATGCATATATGCATAGGTGCACACATGCACACAGAGTCAAAAGTAAATAGATCTCTACCAGTTACGATGATGAATATTCTCATCATTTGATCAAATGAACTAGCTATTCATGGAATTATATCAGTAGGTGAGTATTTCACAGGCACTTCTATCTTTAATGTAATCCTCATGTTAAATCACAACTGAGTATGTAACAATGTTACTCTTTGGATTAAATGTACAATCCATCCACATAGTTTTTCTCTCAGCACTATTTCACTTACAAGTCAATGGATCAACCAGAGGATGTGGTGAAAAAAAAAACAAAAACGTTTGCCTGAGATACCATGTAGTGTAATCAAACATGAGCTTTCTTGACAGAAAAATAATCATAACTACTCAACTATGCCTACATCCAGATATTCATATATGTCTGTATGATTGTATGTGTATGTGTATATCTATATATATATATATATATATATATATATATATATATATATATATATAATGTGTGTGTGTATATATATATATAATGTATGCATACATAATTTTATTGAAATTACTTTAACTTATACTGAATCAATAGAAATTCAAGATTTGTTAACCTCTTTGATAACAATCCCCATGAGACTACATCTTATTTCTAAGTATTCATATTAAAATTAAAACATTCCAGAATATCATTATGTAAAAATTTTCTGTTAAGATAATTACTAAACTTCTTAACAACGGTATGGTTAGTTATTTTACTGAATCCTTCCAAATTACTTATTACTTTAAAAATTAACTAAAAAACATAAGCAATGTATTTGATAAGAAATATAGTTATGAAAGGGTTAATTGTAAACCTATACTATAACAAAGTATATTATATGACATAACTGGTCATATTAGTAGGAATTTATATGAATATAGAACTATGAACAAATCGAATCGACATTTCATAATCTGTCAATAATTTGGTTGGTTGCAGCATTGCTACAAAGAGACTTAACACTCAATGGTTCAATCATACCCTATTTGTAAAAACAATACTCTGTAGAAATATGCAACTAACTTCTGAGAAAAATAGGCTTAGGAAGGGCCCTATAAAACTGACAAATGTTTTCTATTCTTTCTTACGTTTTTTATTAGCTTGTGTGTGGTAACAATTAAAATTTCAGGAATAACCAAAGGGAAGCAAAGAAGGTAAAAAATTAGATTAGTCTATTAACAACTTATACTACACAATTTTATTTACATACATGTCTGTGTGAGTCTATGAGAGAAAGTGAATATTTTTTTAAAAATGACCGATATATAAAATGACATTGATCCAAATCAGTTTTCAGTAGTGAGCACAGCTGCTGAAATTCTTATATCTTTTGTTAATACATAGATGGGATAGTATATTTATTTATTTATTTATTCTTTTTTTTTTAGAGATTTGAATATGTGTACACTGAGTATATGATGGAATAAGTAGCTACTGCCCTCAGCTAATGCTAAGATAAGAAGTGTTACATGCCTTGCCAAAATCATATAGCATTATGATGGGGTCACTGGTCTCGCATCTGATTCACACAACCAATTTGTTTCTTTATACTAAATAATTTTTTTCTTGAGTAGACAGAAACAGAAAAAAAAAAGAAAAAAAATCTCAAGCAAAAATAGACCTGTTTTAAGTTATTCAGGATAAAGCATCATAATGTCACTATATTGTGTTCATGAACAAAACACAACATTCAATAGCACGGCCCAGCTAAATGAAAACAGATACCATAGTGTAAACTTTGGAAGTATCAGGCAGTTGTATCTCTGTAACACAGGTATTTCATTAGTTTGCAATGTTTTGTTGATGATCTACTATTGACAGTGTGATCAGAAAGAATAGCTGAGTGCACTGACTTTATCAATGTTTCTGATCATATGCTGATGATGGCTATCTCTGTAATATCAGGCAAACTGACTTGAGTGAGGTGAGTACTTGACTTATGAAACATTTTTAAAGTTATAAGACAATCCTAAAGTATGATTTATGCATTGAATTTGTTAAATAATAAGATATAATTTGTTAAATTTGTTAAATTATAAGATACTTGTAAACAATCTGTATTATACAGTGCTCTTTATTACAAAAAGGAAGGCAAAAAAAATATCAAAAAAATGAACTACTTAGAGTTACATGAATACACAGTTTGTGAAATCCTAAAATAAAACTTGAAAAATATTGTTAAACAATGATATATAAATGTTTTCATTTTATATTAGTTATGAAAATGGTTAATTATGCAACTACATTAAAGATGTCAAAAAGAAATATGAAGAATAATATACCCCAAAATTACACCATCAACATATACAATATAAATTCTGTTTGAAACACCTTTCAAACATATGCATTAGCTTGATTTCTGAAAGTTGGAGTACACAATATGAATACACATAACACAGCATTCAGTTCACCAACATACATATAAGGAGTGTTTTAAAAGAGTTTATCTATGAAATGGCATAAAAGCAATAATTTAAATTACTCTTTGTATAATTTCATTGTATTAAAAACTAGGGATATTTAAAAACAGTGACTTTTATTTTTACTTAATTAATGTCTTGTAATATCTTTTTGTGACTGAAGCTTCTAATATCACAACAATGATGCTAATTGTGATGATGATGATGATGATGATGATGATGATGATGATGATGATGATGATATGATGATGATGATAGGATGGTGGTGGTGGTTTTGCTGTTCCTGCTTCTGCTGATAGTGATAGTAGTGGTGGTTTGTTATTTAGGTACAAGGCCAACAATTTTGAGTGGAAAGCGAGTAAATTCCATTGATCTTAGTAGTTGCACCAGTACTTGATTTTACTGACCCTCGATGGATGAAAGTCAAGGCTGATCCTTGGGGAATTTGAACTAACAATGTAAAAGGTAAGCATTAATAGCACACAGTAATTTTTCTTATGCTCTTGTGATCCTGCCAACTTACCACCTTAAAATACTAACATAATAATTATAATTCATTCATTTTCTCTTTCCACTGTTCTTGGACAGGTTATGGGGACATAGCCCTCAGGCACTTCCTCCATAGGATCCTTTCAGAAACAACATATTTTTGAAGGAGTGTGGTTGCTTTGACTGAATACATTGCCTGATTGGTATTTATTTTATCACCTTCAGAAGAATGAATGGCAAATCAAACATGACTATAATTTAGATTGTTACCTTACCAAACAATGAGGCTTGGATGAAAAGAAAACTGAACAGAGAGGTAGCAGACTTCAGGTATGGTAAAGTAATTTATCCCAATTGATTTCCTCTGAGTTGACCAATCATGGTTTCTTACATGAGCATAACACTTCAAATCTATACAATATGAAAATTTATGCTTTGTGGGATATGAGTAAGTCATTAAGGACTGCTACTTGCTTTCATGGTAGGAAGCTTATCTCTCTGAAAATATGAGACCACTCTATCACATGTCTCCAGATATCTGTTTTCAATGGCTAGATAAAGTGAGGAACAGTAGAATTACATGTACTGTCCAGTAAACACTATAAGAAATAAACTCCAGATCAACAAGCTGGTAGTCTACTATTCTACCAAATAATTTTGTTCCAACAGATAGAGAGGAAAAAAAAACTTGTGTAATATACATGCCTTTAAAGAATGTAGTTCTAATGATACTTTCTCAATTAAGCATAGGGCACTTCCTCTCTATTATCAAAGAATATATGGGAAATTTGTTACATTTAAACACTGTCCAATGGAATTAGTGTGGTGAGCAAGCAAAATCATTGCCAATAAGAATCAAAACTAAGCAGATGACTCCTTTTCACTGAAAAATTTAAGAGCTTATGTTTTATTCATAATCAGAAGTTTACCACCAAGTGCAAAAGTATATAGCAGGCTATAAGATTTTAATATAATGAATTTATAGTAGGAAGATATGTTTTCCTACTCTCATAGCTAGTAATCTTATTCTTCTTCTGTTCAGGCCTTTTCACCTTTCTAAATAATAATAGTAATGATAAGAATGTTTCTTTTTTTACTTATGTCCCAACTGAAATAAAGGGCAGACTGAGATTATGTTGATTTGATTTTATTTCTCATAAGGGAACAGCTTTTGACAAGAAATTGGAACCAGTCTGCAGGATCATGTTGCTGAGAATTAGGCCCTATTCTATTAATTTGGTAAGGTTAACTATGCTACTACTGCTGATGATGATAAGGATTATGAGGATGACAATAATAATAATAATAATAATAATAATAATAATAATAATAATAATAATAATAATAATATTGATGATGATGATGACGACGATGACAAGGAAGATGACAATCATCATGATAATCAGTTTCAAAACACTACCTTTATTTATTTATTTTTTTTACTTCAACAAAAGAGAATTCTTCCATTAATAGCAATATGAATATGGTGCAAAGACAAGTGAATGTACACACATAGTAAACAGACACAGAAAGTGCAATTTTAAAAAGATCATAAAAACAAAATATATGAACTAAATTAAATTTAAAATGTATGGAAATTAAATAAATATAAGATAAGAAAGAAAAACCTACCCGTGTGAATCCGCAGATGGACATAAAGGTTGCTCTGATGTTTGGTTGTGTAAGGACAATGTGTGCATTTAAAGTACATATCCCCTTGCACAGAGTCTCCAGATTTACGCTTGTTGTTCGGTCCCTTTCCATGATGCGTGTTTTCAACGTGGTTCTCCAAGTTTTTTTGTCGACGGAATGTTCTTTCACAATACTGACATTTAAGATAGTCCTTTTCTCCTCCTTCAGGCGGACTAGTGAATTTGTTAGCAAAGACTGGGAGGTATCGAGCTGCCAAGGTATGGTCTACGGGATGGGTTGGGAAAGGAAGTGGACCAAGACCATTGAAAGGGGAATGAAGCCACCCATTCAACTTGGAAGTCATCAAAGCAGGGTGTGGAAAAGCAGTATCACCACTGTTGGAAGCCAAGAGATCAAGTGCATTGTGAGTGAATTTTTTGTGTTCTGGAATGTTCAATGGGGCATGTAGGTCAAGGTCTTTCTTCTCTGGGAAAGATGTGGACATAGGAATCATCTGTCTGCTGTCATCAGCCAGTGATTTATTGTCTTCTTCCTCAACAATTTTTTTGTCAGTCATTAATGAATCGCTGACATGTTCTTCTTCGCTTTCTTCACTGCACAGGCTACTGTTTTCCTTGATATGCTGCATCAGGTCATCTCCTTCATCAAGGAAAAAGCGCCCTTCTTTGACATGGTGCAAAATGTCTTCATTCTCTTTACCAGTGTAACTACTGTCTCTAATCTTACTAATGATGTCCTCCAAAGATCGCTTTCGTCGAGATTTATGTTTATCAGAGGATTGGCCAAGAGCACTGGGACTGTTCTTCATTTCAATGTCATCTTCAGCAGAGATTGGACTTGGAACAGACAATGAAGACGAACCATTCTCTATAGGGTGTTGTTCAGAAAGTACATCTGAAGATGGCATTTCAAGTACAGGTGGTGTGGTTAAACTTCCATTGTGGCCATTGTTCTCACCTAATAGTGATTGCTGCTGCAGTTGCTGGGGCAAATCAAGTGGAGAATCCATAGCTATATCATCAGGTACACATTGACTAGATGAATTATCTGGGGGTGAAGCTTCTGGAGTGATGGGTCTGGGGTCATGTAGATTGAGGGGCTCGACAACAGGAGATCCGGTGGGGGCAGGGGGTGATGGTGTTTGTGCTAGTGGCATTGGTCTCATGAGAATCGGCTGTGTCTGAGATTCAAGAGTGACTGGCCGTGCAGAAGGAGTTAGAGATTGTGGGGTAAGTGGTGGATCAACTGTCAGCTGTCTACTATTGGGAGAATCCATAGAGAGGGTTCGGGGAGGCTCTATGGTCAAAGGTCGGGTTGGAAGAGTAGGAGACTGTGCTTCTATAACCATTGTTCTAGGTGTTTGTTGGCTTTGGAGGGGTGTAGGGTTTCGCATATAAGTGGGAGACTCTATGTCCATCATTCTGATAACTTTCCTTTTGATACTAGGCACTGGGCATGGTTCTGAAACATACAAGAAAATAAAAAATCTTTAAGTATTTTTTAGTTTCTCTAACTTTGATAAGAGAGACAAAATTTTTATAGGATAGTTCAGATTTGTAAATTATGACAAACAGAAATAATAATTTTTTAGTAATTTTAAACAAAAACTTGAGACTGTCCTGGTCTATCTATTACACACACACACACACACACTCTCTAGCTATCTGTCTGTATGTATGTCTCTCTCTCTCTCTTTCTCTCTCTCTCTGTCTATCTATCTATCTATCTATCTATCTATCGGTCTACAATTTGTTCATCAATCACTAGAAAACACAATAATATTCAAAACAGGTTGCTTTGAAAACTGCACATAGGAATGTGCCTATGTGCAATACACAAGATTTCATACAACTTCCCCTTACATGGCAACAAATTGCAGAATTTGAACTGAAATTAAAGGGAAATTATTTAATCAACACTCATTCCATACCTTAAGAACCCTTACTACTATAGATACAAAACCTAAAATGCTTGATGGGAGGGACTAGCCAATCATACTCAACTGGTACTCATTTTATCAATCCTGAAAGGATGATAGGCAAATTAAACTTCAGCAGAATTTGAACTTAAATTCCAAGAAGGGATGTCAATTTAATCAACTTTAGTACATTACTGGTACATAATTTATTGACCCTGGTGGGGTCTAAGGCAAAACTGAATAGGGCAAAATTAAAACTCAGAACATGAAGATATATAATTAAAAAAGATCTTCTACTACTACTACTACTGCTGCTGCAACTACTACTACTACTACTACTACTACTACTACTACTACTACTACTACTACGACTACACACACACATACACAAGTTATTTTAATGACAACAACAATAATGATAATAAAACACAATATTCCATGCCTGCTTGCATTAACTGGCAGCTGATTATGACAAGATGTACTGTTTAGTGAGACATTTAGGCAGTTAATTGCTGCCTTATATCTTGTATGTTGCCTTGAAATACAACTACTGTACTATAACTGCAAGGCAGGCCTGTGTGATCTTAACACAAATAGGTAGATTATAAAATCAATATGATTTCCCTGTCAAATCACTAAGTACAATTATACAACCATACTGACATAAGTGGGCAGTGATATTTTACATAACAAATCAAATTTAATTAAAGGTAACTTTCCCTCTCATATTCACAACTACTACTACTTACACGTACACATATTTAAAACTAATACATAAATATACACGTAAGTACATTTCTATATATAAACATATATACATACACATATACAAACATATATAAATACTGTGTGTGTGTGTGTGTGTGTGTGTGTGTGTGTGTGTGTGTGTGTGTCTGTGTGTGTCTGTGTGTGTGTGTGTGTGTGTGTGTGTGTGTGTGTACTGTGTGTTTAATAGTTTACAATGAATAGAATAATAAATGAAGATATGAAATCTGAATGTTTACAAAGAAATGAAAAGTTATCCTTGAGGAGAAGCAAACCTTTTCATAAACAAATAATGTAAGATGACAATGAGCATGATGATTGTGGAGGCGGTTGTAAAAATAAAAGCTATAGACAAAATAGATATTTTTCGAATGGAACAAACAAATAGCCTTGCCAAAAAATAAATAATGAATTAAGGGAACAATAATATTCAACAAATACATGTAAGATAGAAACAAATATGAAAAGAAACCAAAAGACCAATCAGAGGAAGGATATAAAAATATAGTAGATAGTTAAATTAAATGAATGAGCGTATGGATACATCTAGGCATTAATAGAAAACTACTAAATATCAGCATCACTACACTCTGCCATTTCTTTGCTTATATATCTGCCTTAATCTCACAAACTGTGTACAGTATGCTTCCCTGTGGAGATCTAATAAGATTGAAATGCTTTCACTGGTTAGCTTTAAAGACAAGATCTACTCCATACACATTGCCCATACTTAGCAAAAATTTCAATTAGCCAGTCTTACTAGAGTTATCTTCCTTGCTTGTTATTTTTAGATTTAAAGTACCCTTACAGGGAATTTTTGTCAACTAATTTTATGAATAATTACAGTTCATTGATGGATATTTAAGTCACTATATTACATATATGCAATCCTACCGTATTTGAATTAAGCATATAGAAGGAATGAAACAATATGTGGAACTGTGATTCATTGTGATTCCTTAATCTATGTCATCAATGGAGTTGATTTTTACTGTGGTGCATACAAATGAGTAAACTTATAAACATAAGGAGGGAAGAGGTGGGTGAGAAAGTGGGTGTAAAGAAAGAAATTAAGAGATGGAAACATACACACGCGCGCACACACACACACACACACACACACACACACACACACACACACACACGTGCTCACACAAGTATCAATGTCCATACAAACAACTCAACAATAAAGGAACAAGATATATTAATGAAAGAGACAGAACTGAGAGTGAAAGAAAGAATGGAACAGCAAAATAGAAAGAGATGAAGAGATGGAAGTACATATAACACACATGCATGCAAACATCCAGATATGTTCACTCAAACAAAAAGAACATCAAGAACAACAATGAACTAATGTACCCACTTTCTTCCCACTAAAGTCCTAAGAAAATTTAAGTAAGATTTATATAAATGGGATACAATGAAATAGAGAAAAGGGAAGACAAAGTGTGAGAAAGAAAAAGAGATAGGGCTGAACATACATATACACATGCCCCACCAACACTCTACACACATGAACAAACAAAACTAGATAAATGCTGCTTGTAATATATGCATAATTTTAATTTTTGCATTAATGATATACTCAGAAACATCAAGCATTTACAGAGGAACGGATGGAAATTAATAGATATAATTTTGCATTTTAAAGTTACACTAAAATGATACACTTATTTATCTATTGATTTATTTATTTATTACCACCATCATCATCACCCTCATTGCTGCTGCTGCTGCTATTATTATTGTTATTATTATTATTATTATTATTATTATTATTATTTGAGTTATACAAAATAGCCCATGGGGAAACTAACTGGCCATTCTTTGTTCCAATGTCTTTGTTTGTAAGGCAAATGGACTTTTTGGAAGAAAAGAGATAATACAGCAAATGGACTCAAACACACACACACACACACACACACACACACACACACACACACATATGCATGCTCATATGTGAACACACACACACACACACATATGCACATACACTCACATTACACATGTGTATGTGTGAGAGTGTTTATTATGCCATATGCACTATGAACATTTTATGAAATGCTTACACAATATATGACATGAGTGCAATAATGCAGCTGGTAGAAATATTAATTTTATTTCAAAATTTGAATTACATTTCAAACGGATATACAAAGGTACACATGCAGACAAAAGATATATAGATACATTCACAAACCTAATCACACAAATCCACATACAGCTGTCTTCTACACACATACATATGCATAAATACATACACTGATACACACGTGTGCACAGAAGAGAAACAGGAGAAATATGAACACTCATACATAGATATGCACTTAGATACATATACGCATATCCATAGAGTCAAACAGTAAAAAGGACATATTTATATATACATTCCAAATGCATACATGCAGAAAAGATAAAGTAAAATGTCACAAATCATATAAACAAATGCATATGTCTAAAATTCACAGATACACACAGACATGCACACTTATACATGCGCACACACAGCATTAAAGTGGCTACAGTATAACAAAGACTAATTAAGTTCCACCCTAACTAATTAAGTACCACCCAAGAGTAGTATACAGGTTTAATAGTTGCCTAAATTGGTTACTGCTTTGTATGTGTGTTGAGTTTAGTATGAAATGGCATGTTGTTCTCTTGCTATTCTTTACAGAGTGTAGTTTTGAACAGAATTTTGGATTCAATAACAAAACGGATCAGATTATTTAGCAGATGTCAGCTTGTGGCTACCTGTGTCTGATGATTATGAGAACTAAAGCAGTGTAGAATAATGTATTCTGCCCATAAAGGTAACAAAATACAAGTAGTAAATTCAAACTCTTGACTTAGGTGAAGATAGTCCAAAACCAGCTTAGCAAACTCAACTTTTATAAATAATCTAGGTAAGCAATAAGAATGTAACAGAATAGGGAGATTTGATATAGAAAAGTGGCACATCTTTGATGAATTTTCTGATCATCTGTTTGTGCATCATACATACAACAATAAAGTAAAGACTGTTTTCAGTCAGCTTGACCTTGTCTTCAGAAATCAAAATCTTAATCCTAAATTCTGAGAATGAAACTGTGAAAGACCAAAAAATAGCTATTTCTAGGATTGTTGCATTATGGAATAATCCTATATCTTTATTGCCATAGAGAAAAAAATAAAAAAATAAAAAATAAAATAAATGTCTAAAAAAAGGAAAGAATGCAGCATTTCACCTGTCCTAATACTACTAGCATATTAAAACGGAAGAATTAAGTTCTTGGATCATATGAAAGAAAAAGAGAAATAGAGGGAGAGAGACATAAGGTGAGTAAAAATGAGTGAGTAAAAGAGAGGGAGTGCAGGTGGGACTGAAGGAAAGAAAGAAAGAGAGAGAGAGAGAGAAATCCAATAGTCAACCTATTAATTTATTTTTAGCATACAACAAGGCATATTGAAGAGATGGCAAGTTTTAGACAGCAGGTTCAGTGGAAAACCAGTACATTTTTAAAAGATGAAAGGAAACTTAAGATAGGCGAAGCTTGTTAAGCAAGGCTGAGAAATATGAACACACACACACACACACACACATGTAAAACAGACACAAGGAGAAAAAAGGGGTTAACAAAATGGAGATGCCCTAGCTTAATAAAAGATGTTTTATAATAATAGATAAATGAAAGTAAAATTTCAAGGTCCAATTTTAAGAAATGTAAAAATAGCCAAAAGTGTGTGTATAGTTACTAGAGTTACAGAACTCATACCTCAAGGTATCATAAAGACAAGAAACTCTTTTCACATGAGTTTGTAAAGTTATTACATGCATGCACATGTATACATCATGGACATGCTAAAAATAGCAACCAATTCTTCCTTAAATCAAACCTCAGTGTTATATATAATGATAAGACATACACGATAAAATGTAGTTTTGAATGAGCCATGACTGGAAAGCCTTTAATTATAAGTTTTGCTTAATCAGGGTTAACTAAGGACTCAACAACAATTGGTATATAACATATGTACATGAAGCCCATTTGAATATTCATGATGAAGCACACATTTTCAATGAAAAAATATGAACAAATAAAGGATATATGTAAATATGTGTTTGCACATATAGATATGCCTACAGGCATGACTGTGTGGTAGGAAGCTTGCTTCCCAACCACATGGTTCCAGGCTCAGTCCCCCTCCATGGGACCTTGGGTAAGTGTCTTCCAAGGGTTTGTGAATGGGTTTGATAGAGAGAAATTGAAAGAAGCCCATCATATCTGTGTGTGTGTGTGTGTGTTTGTGTCTGTGTTTGTACCTCCCCACTGTTTGACAACTGGTGTTGGTGTATTTGCATCCCCATAACTTAGCAGTTTGACAAAAGTCACTGATAGAATAAGTACTATACTTAAAAAAAAAATAAGTTCTAGAGTTCGATTTGTTCGACTAAAATTCTTCAAGGCAGTGCCCCAACATGGCCAAAGTCTGATGACTGGAACAAGTAAAAGACAAATGATAGATGTATTTGAGAATATATTGAACAAGATTAGCCACAGTGTAAACAAAACAGAGTCTAAAAACTGCATTATTTGTCTATGTTGTTCAAATACATGTACCATTGGCTACTCTGGGTTATTCCTCTTAGCTCATTTTTGTTTATTTTACATAAATATATATATACATACACACACGCACATTATGTAGCTACACGTATATACTTATATATGTATGTACACACACTTGTGCACACAGATGAGGCTTAAAATATATTATTACAATGTTTTATTAATAACGTCTGTTCATAAAAGATGTTTAAATATTCAATTAAATTTATAATACTATTTTCTGATACTAATCTGGGTGCAGTGTTATATTTTATAATGCCACATCAATATGACAAGCTAAAAATTGAAATAGTAGTACAAGCAATGTTCCAAGGCAAACAGTGTACTATGGCATTCACACACATGCATGTACATATAAGCATTCACATCATCATCATCACTCATGTACACATAAACACTCACATCATCATCATCATTTAACATCCATCACATGTATTGTATATTTTAAAAAATATGTAAAAAATATCCAAAATTCTAAATATAAATTCTTGATAATTATGCTTCATCTATTGAATATAGAAGATAGCACTTGATATTTTCTATACTTTTAATTATTATATTTATAAGCTCCTCTCAAGATTACTTTCTGCTTAATGGGAAGATTATTTTAAAACCTAAGCAATTTTCATGTGACCATCAATGTTAACTTTTAATCAAACATTCCAGAAAGAATTGTAATTCACACTATATAAAAAACAAGCTTCAAAAGCTGAAGCTAATTTGAGAAGTGTCAAGCATGAAACTCTCAACCCCTGTAAGTTTTTTGCCAGTTAAAAATAATAAAAAAGTAGGCTATAATTTCTCAATACATTTTAGTTTACACACAATGTGTATCAAAATATTTTTATATAAGCTACAAGTAAGAAATTTGAAAACAACCAGTTTAAGGTTGTTGACAAATTTTAAATGACATTAATCTGACTAAAGGCAACATAATGAAAGTATTCAGAAAAGATTTCTATCACAATCATTAGTGCTAAATCCTAAATCTTTCTTTTTCCATATTGCAAAAGATCCAGGACTTTTGTAGCATTATACTGGTGAGAGATATATCACCTGCTGAGTAGAACAATCTTTCTTTGCTGGAAGAAATGAGCTCAGAACTACAAGCCAATGAACCACGTCTCAATCTGGGGGAAGGAAGCATACAGGAAGGGCCTACAGAAAACATTGTAATTTGAAATGATAAAATGTTCAGTGGTATCAAATTATGTCCCTTTGCGTTCTATTAACAAACTATCTTTGCAGAGCCAACCTTGCCTTTTATATGCATAGAAGAATTTCAGTTATATAAGTGCCAGTCATGTACAAAAGGGTCAAGTCAGTTAAATTAACTATACTCCTTACTGTCAAATCTTTTAACTGTTTGTTGTCCCCTCTACATAGACACTTCACAAAAAAAAAAAAAAAAAAAATCTAGTGAGACTTTAGCTGGCCATTTAATTTCCTAGAAATACTAACCAAATCTCTCTTAGATCGAACCCTATTATCTTAAAATACAAAAAAACAGAAAGGACAGATTGGATATTGTAGTTCTGGATACACTATTCTTGAAATTCAAACAAGCTGATCAAGGTCAGATAGCTTTTGACCATGCATCTGCTCAGTCAGAAATAACTTGAAGGTAAACCGGAACAACAGTATAAACTTATGTTTACCAATCTACATGTAGTGACTAGTTACTGAAATTTCTTGGCATGATACCTACTTTCAACTTATCCTTCTATCTATACTAGATATAATTCATCTGGTTAGGGTTACTCAACCTGAATTAGTTAAGCATTGACTTATACAGTTATTACTCTCACTCTTACTATATTCATCACTATGTGTATATACACAAAGATACCAGTACAAATATGCATATACCTGAGAACAAATGGGGTTAAACTTTGCATTTTAATAGATTTCTTTTATCTTCATGTTCACATGTCAATGTTTTGAACATATATACAATGCAACAGTCTCAAACACACATACACGTATACACACATACAATGTGTAATTTCATTTAAAATCTGGAGTTCACAGAAAATAGATAAAATAAGCAAGCAGCTAAAATTATATGAATTCCAAAATCAAGTTAAGTAATAGCATATGATCAGACAAAGAAAATTCTGGCTTTGTATCACAACTACTACCACCACTATCACATTGCTAATAATAACAACAACAACAAAAAGAATAATAATAATAATAATAATAATAATAAATCAGTAGAAGATATGTAGGATATTAATCAATATTGTTTAATGCTCTTTGTTCCTATTTAAGTAGATGGAATGGTTTAAACCAATGCTATAATAAATATATAAAGATCTAGCATTGACCGACACCATTGAAGAGCCACTGGAGCATTGCAAATGATACTGAGAGATCAATGGAAGTAGGTATATAAACAATTTGCTTGAAATCAATAGCAGTAGTGTTTCTTGTTCTTCTTGCTCTCATGTTTATTTTCTAAGTACCTTGATTAAGTTAAAATTGCAACACCTTCACAGGAAGTAATTTTAACAATGAAGAGAAAAACAAAATCTGTTGTGATTTTTAGATATGAAAAAATATACGCAAAAACAAAAACAATCCTGCTCCCCACCACCTGTCTCTCTCTCTCTCTCTCTCTCTCTCTCTCTCTCTCTCTCTCTATATATATATATATATATATATATATATATATATATATATATATATATATATATATCTTTCTCTCTCTCCTTTTACATCTTCCCTGCAGCCTACACATAACCTCCCTCCAAGAACAACAAAATAAATAACACACATACACAAAAAAAGACTGTGAAAGAGGGGAAGAGAAAGTGCTTCAATGCTTACAGAAAATTTAAATCCAATTTTTTTTAGTAACTCTACACTCACAGACATACACTACATACATATTAGATATATGAACATGTATATATATATATATATATATACATATATATATATATATATATATATATATATATATATACATATATATACATATATTTACATGCATGCATACATATATATATATATATATATATATTTATAAACAGACTCGCATATTCACACATACATACACACACATATATATACACACACATGAATACATTATATATAGCATGTGTGTGTGTGTGTGTGTGTGTGTGTAAAAAGTCATTGGTACAGCCAAAATTTATTTTAGGCATGAAGTGAGATGAGTTCACTAATGGATTGCTATATTCTAACTTTGCCATTTTACATATACATATATTTTATGTATTATCCAATATGTCTTTTTTAAAGTCACTTAATATGGGACGTGTTTTGAAGGAATTGTGGCTGTTATTTCTAGTAAGTTTAGCAACTTCATCATTGGCTTGTGTCTTTCATGCTTTTATTTGTGTATAAGGAGGTGGAATGGCAGAAGTGATAGTCTGGTTAGACTCCCCTTTACTATTTGATTTAAAATCCTGCAAGCATATCTATTTTACTTATCCTCTCAAACACAACAGAATAAGAGTCAAACATGTCCTGGTAGCTTCAGATTAACTTAACTCTGCTCCTCCACTACAAATCTGTGAACTCCTGTCAAATTTAAAAAATCAGTAGTAGTAGTAGTAGTAGTAGTAGTAAGAGGAGGAGGAGAAGGTGCAGCAGCAATGAGTTTTCCATATTGGAATACCAATAATACCTATGAAATTGAAACAATAAAAAATTGATATAGACCATTAGAGGCCTTTTGCTACTTCTAGTATGTGTGTTTCAGATGGATTCAACCATCAGTAACAAGATTTTCAGTAAGGATAGTTACATGTAGTAGGTGTGTCATAAAGTTACCAGAAGCTATTGATTGGCAAGACTTAACTCTTTAATTAATCCAGGATTAACTGTTTGGGTCCCATCGTCTGGACACCAGACGATGGGTCCCAAAATGTGTGAGTGTGTATGTGAATGTGTATGCAATGTATATGTATATATATATATATATATATATATATATATATAAGTATACATATAGTATGTGTGTATATATATGTATATACATACATTTATACACATAAAGATAAACACAGACACTCACATGTATCTATTTCTGCTGATACAATTGGTTTTTATTCTGGATTCTTCTCAACATCCAGTTATTTCATCAGATACAGTTTAATCCACACAATGAATGAATTGGTTGTTGGAGAAACTCTAAAGTAATATTCAATCTTATTAGCTGGAATGCACACACACATATATTGTATATATTATTATTTTTACTAAGTCTCTGATGGTCATATAATCTATGAATCTAAGAAAGCATGTGGTTTGGTCAGATCTGAGACATTGGAATTTAAATAGAAAATGACAATAAAATAATACAAGTGGTAGAATGCTGTGTTACACACCTACTAAATCCATTGATGCTACAAAATCAAAAACAATGAGAGTGATATGATGGTGACAATCAGTTAATGATGACAATAATGACAAAATGATGACTGTATTGACAATAATGTCCACTTTATGATGATGTTAATGAGAATAACAACTATAATGATGAAGATAGTGATAGTTGATAACAATAATGATCATTACTTATCAAACACAGTAATTCAATGAGATATACTTTTACTTTAGCAGAAGCAGAATAAAAATCTTATTCATTATTTCCTACCTGAAGCTTTGTTTTATATTCTGTTCTACTGTCATTTTATTTTGTTCATGTTGATATTTTACTTTTAAATATTTTTCATACCCATTCAGTTCTAAGAGTTAAATAATAGCGGAATGAACTTGAGTAACAATCAAAAACTATCATTATGATAATAAAGTATTTGAGCAACATTGATTTCTAACATTGGTACAAGAACATAAATTTGTGGAAATTATACCGATACTTTACTGGTACTTTTGTTTATCAAACCCAAGATAGATGTAAAGCAAAGCCATTTACATAGACTTTTGAACTAAAATGTAAAAGAATTTAACTTAGATTCTGGAAAAAGCATTCAATCCAATATTATCCTATTTCTATTACTCATTACCCTAAATTTGCATAATATTCAATACTGCAAAGAAAATTGTAATTGACCAGTTTACTAACAAGAGGCTTTTCAGTCCATATTTGATCATCAATCTAGCATTATGTCCTGTTTCATTTGCCCGATGGTAGTTAAATGACCCATGTAAATAAGCATTGTTCAATGGTGCTCTTCACTGCAGTAAAAAGCAGGGGTATTGTATAATTGATATATGTTAAATTAGTTTACAGCTCTTTCTTCAAACTTTGTCATGGGACTGAAGAAAGCAATTGAAACCTACATTTTCTGACTATTCTCCTAAACTCAAAATTCAACATATTTAATTGTAAGTAGATAGCATATAAAAATGCTGTTTATTAAAGTAAACAGTAAGAGAGTATCTTGGCTTGCATTGTAGACCATATGGTCAAACAATATAATAAACTGATATAAATTGTAATATCTCTAAAATTGCAAAGATCTTCTTAACACAAAGGATTAATTTTTAATTCATAAATATTAAAAGCTTGTTCTATAATTCTAAGCAGACAAAAAGAAATAATACAAATCATAGTATGCTGTGTTGTACACACATCAAATCCATTTATGGTGGTATGATACATATTTCTCTAAGTACCTTTTATCTCCGAATAAGATGCTAGTGTATGTAGATAATTCTCAAAGAATCCTAGCACGCATATTTTTAGAAATAGGCGAACTCTGGGTATGGAATTGTGAAGGTACATGGCTTAGTAGTTAAGATATTTGGCTCATGACTGTAAGGTTGTGATTTTGATTCTTTTCAGCATATCTTGGCCATTTAGGAAAGACACTTTATTTCACATTGTTCCAGTCCACTGGAAAATGAGTTGCACAAGTAATTCAAAGAGCCAGTCTTATCATGTTCTGTGTCACATTGAATCTCCCTGAGAACTATGTAAAAAGTATGGCCCGACTGTAAAGTGCTCAGCTACTTACACATAAATTTGATGAGCAGGCTGTTCTGGTGATTGGATCAACTAGAGCACTTGTCGTTGTAATTGATGGAGTGCCACTAACAAAGTGCATGGAATAAGGGACAGTAATAGTACCAAAATACAAAACAAAACTCCTAAAATAAACCAGAACTCAATACATAATTTGATAGTTCAATACCATATCTACTTCATCATTTCTTTCACACTTCAAAAGAAGTTACTTATACTCCTGAAGTTTCCCTCATCTAAGTAAAATGTTAATTAACTTCAACCCTGCCATAAATTGCATTTAGTCGAACAAATCGATCCCAGAACTTATTCTTTGTAAGCCTAGTGCTTATTCTATCGGTCTCTCTTGCTGGACTGCTAAGTGATGGGGACGTAAACACATCAGTATCGGTTGTCAAGCGATGTT
>NC_142932.1:45813861-45821361 GCF_046866305.1 Octopus bimaculoides | reverse complement strand
ACATACCCTAGTAATATATAATTTCATAAATTCATTTTTCTTAGTTTTACAGTTGAAAATATAAAAATTTAAGTAACTATTTGACATGATTTACTATTATTCAAAAGAGCAGTTTCTGATATAACATGTCATATATAATCATATATGTAAAGTATATATATGTATTGTACAGATATATATATATATGAACACACACACATACGTGTGTGTATATATGTGTGTATATATATATGTATATATATATATATATATATATATATATATATATATATATACACATGCTTTAAGTCTAACTATTGCAGTATACACACACACACACACACACACACACATCATCATCATCATTATCGATTAACGTCTGTTTTCCATGCTGTCATGGGTTGGACGGTTTGACTGAGGTCTGGAGAGCAGTGGCTGCACCAGGCTCCAATCTGATCTGGCAAAGTTTCTACAAACTAAAAAGAAATAAAATTTACCAAAATATCAAAAAATTAGAACAAATTACAATTATTTTGAAAATAAAGATAGAGTTTTCTCAAAAATTTCAACTGAATCAATTACATTATTTTTCTCGGAATAGGGCTTTAAACTAAAGCAAAAAATAAACATTACTTAAAAACTTTTATAATTTAAGGAACATTAACAATTTATACAATCATTGCTAAAGTTAAGCTCTTTCAATTTTCTATTAAATGTTTATGGATGCATATATGAATGTGTGTGTGTGTGTGTGTGTGTGTGTGTGTGTGTGTGTGTGTGTGTGTGAGAGAGTATTGATGTGGGTGTAAATGAATATTTGTAAAATATCCTTACATAATATGAAAAACAAAGTTGAAATCTAAATTAGGAATAGAAACAGCTTCAGGGTGAAAAGAAAATTCCAGACTTAAAAATAGTTGCTTGTTACATGAAATTAATTTTTAAATATGTTTAATAGGACTGAAATCAAGTGCAAGTGATATACTGAAGACTGGTGTGATTATAAATTATATATGAGCATGCATATGTAAATCTAATCAATGTATACACATACACACACACACAGTGGCAGTGGTGGTGGTGATGGTGGTGATGCAGTATTCAGTAATATCTAATGATTTCTCATTTCTATTAACAGAGAAAAATTATCAGAAGTCTGTATATGTGGTTATTTCATTTCATTTCGGTTACAAAGAAGGTGGTAAATTGAAAAGTTTTTCTATCATTCTAAGCAATCACATTATGATCTCAATGGAAAATTTTCTCTAGCTAAGATAGTTGTACAAGAAACAGTATTTCAAACCTACACTGTATAGTTTAAATTGAAGGGCTATTTGAATAGCAAGTATAAATAAAGAAAAAATGCTAAAAAATGATTTGTCTTAATACATACATTCTAACAATACAAACATGGTCACTGTCAAATTACTTGAATTATGAAGCTAGTATTCTCTAATGAAAATTAAATGTATGAGGAGTAGCTAATGTTTTAAACAAAATATTCATTAGCTTTGTTTTAGAGTTATTTAAGTAGTTTGAAAATTAACAATTTTTGCTTATCTCAAATTTGTCAGTTCAAAAATTACCAATGTAGACTTTAGTTTTACATCTCTTAACCTACATTTTTTGTAATTTTTTACTTTTACTTTTTTTTTGTAGATTTCTTTAATTTTGTTCATGTTCCTGATTTTGTTTTACATTCATTTTCTTTTCCAAGCCAGTTATTTTTTTTAACAACTAACTTTATAGATTGCCACCATTCTCACTAGTCACATCAATGAAATTTGTAACTTATAGTTAGTTATGAAAACTTGTCCAAGCACAGAAATTAATGGTTGCAGTGACCAAAAGCAAAAGCTTACAAATGTCAGGGTAAATGAAACATAATCAACTGGAATGATGCAGACTGACTGGCCCTATTCACATCTCTTAAAGCCACATCTAATAAAGGAATTGATACCAATTTTTATTCAGTTCTGAAAAAATTAAAACTAATATCTGGAGTAATTAACTAATTAAGATTTGGTTAGGTTGTTCTCATTTAATCTGTTTTCAGTTTCTATAAGAATTTATCATCAAGTAAAATTATATAATTTTAATTGTTTATAACAAGGGGAAGAATGAAGTTAATTTTAACATAATGTTGGTATTCATTTTATGAATCCTCCATATTTTATGAATTCCCAAAGTAATGAAACCAATAGTGAGTTTATCTGAATTGATTGTGAAGGGTGTGGGCTCAGAAAAATGAGATAATCAAATCAGCTATTCTACTGTTTCTGATATTTTCATTTTTCCAAATCCAAGTTGAGTCAAAATATTATAAGAAAAAAAATTCTTAAATAACTTCTTAAGATTGCTTAATACTTTGTAAATGAAAAGAATAATTGTTTTCTGTTGTTTGTTTTTATTTATCGAGAAATAATTTTAAAATACTTATATTTAGGAAAACAAGGGATTTAATTGTAAAATAAATTTGTATAACAGAAAATTTGTATAACAGAAAATTCTATATTTCTTATTGAATCAATACTTGTATTGAATCAAATGCTTGAAATTAGTATATGATTGAGATTAAACTAGATACTATAAAAATTTTAACAAAGTAAGGAAGTAGAAATGATTGAAAATAAAAACACATGCATGTAAAGATATGTTTAATTGCCTCTCTTCAGCTGTTTTCAAATCCAGATGTATAGTGGACAATACAACAAAAGCAATCAGTTGAAATAGATAACAACAACAATAAATAAACAGATACAAATATGTAGAACAAATAAGGTTACATCTGATACACACCCCATCACCACTCATTTACTTGCATTATAAGAAAAAATATTTCATGCAATATTAAAAATTAAGTTTATAAAAGAAACAAAATGAAGTAATTTTTTCTCCATTTGTGGTCAGTATCTAAAATATCCACTGTCTTAATTAACTATAAGACCTACCAATATGCTGTTGCTATATAGTTATGTATCTAAAGGCATTTCTATTGCATATTACTTTTCCATATGACAACCAATGGCATGTTGGGTAGAAATGAGACAAGTTCATGAACAAAAAGAATACATCTTCAGTTGTTTGATGTGTTTGACAGAGAGAACTGCTGGCTATAGTGCACAAAATGCACATAGACAGGAGACACATATAGCAGAGTGTGAAAATGAAAATAAAAATACACACTGTAAACACATCAGATTAATCACATGTAACCTAATTGTGGCAGGATTGTCAACAACCGATTACATGAGTTAGCAAAAAGATAAAGACAGACTAGCACTTGATGACCATGACTTGTGGCTTAACATAGCTTTTTATGTCATTCTGAGATGTGACCAAATATGATATATCCTTTTTACTATAGGCACAAGATCTGAAATTTTGTGGGAGAAGTTAGTTGATTACATCAATCTCAGTGTTCAACTGGTACTTATTTCATCAACCCCCAAAAGGATGAAAAGCAAAATCAACCTCAGCAGAATTTGTGCTCAGAATATAAAGACAGACAAAATGCCACTAAGCATTTTGCATGATGTGAGTCAGTCAACTTGCCACCTTGGTGCTCAGATATAATACATAAAGCTGGAATGTGTGAAATTAATTCAGGGAGCAACAGATGTTTGAGTCCATAACATGAAAGTAACACATCGATCATTATGTATCTAACAAAAAAATTTACTTGAGTATCACCATTTCATATTGTACTAGTTTACAATTAAACATATTTGCTATTTACCAAGTAGCTACAAATAGGAAACCTGAAGATACTTTGAGAATACACTAATCAAAAGAATGGTGTATTTAGAAAGAGAAATGATGTGGTTAATAAGTTTGTAATGATCAAAACTAATTGGACTAGTCTTACTTAAAAACAGACACAATGTGGAGAGGATGTGATATCTCAACAAATGGTAAGAGCACTTTGTATAAAAGATAAATATTATATTTCTTTCATTAAGTTGGGCATCAGTTGAAAAATAAAAATACATGTCAAATTAATCACACTTTGGACAATATGACTGATGAAAGAATATTCTGGCAGCTGAGTATATTTATCACATTTGCATGATATAAATGAAAAACTTCATAAATAAATGTTCATTAATTGATAGAATGATTGACTAATAAGCATAATCATTGGAAACAGAGGCTTCTTCCTCCTAATCATCATAGCAGCACAGCAACAGCAGTAATTACAGTAGTAGTAGTAGTAGTAGTAGTAGTAGTAGTAGTAGTAGTCGTCGTCGTCATCGTCGTGTAATAATTTAAATTAATATGCCAGTCAGAAATCTATTTATTCAAAGAAGTGAAAGCAAAATATAAAGGAACTTTTTCCTGTTAATATCTTTCAAAGACAAACATATGTGTGGCTGTATGTTTGTGGTGTGTAAGCATATTTACATACAAGCATGTATGTGTGTGTGTGTGCGTGTGTGTGTGTGTGTGTGTGTGTGTGTGTGTGTGTGCATGTCCCTATCTATCTATTTATCTATCTATTTGTCTATCTATCTATCTATCTATCTACCTATATATATATGTATATATAATATATATAGTATTTTTTAATATATTGAGCCTAACCCAATCACAAACTAACCAATTTAAAAAGTAACAATTTCTCATATTCAAAAATCGATTAATAAATTATATATTTAAATGAAGAACAAAGCAAAAAACAGAAGAATGATGAAAATTAAGCAAAATGAAGGAAAATAAAAAATAAATAAAATATGGGCTAAACACAGCCTTTAACAATTGATTCATTCCACCACCACCCATTTATAACTTAAGTCAGATCAACCCATCAAGCAGCATATAAAATAAAATGAATTAAAATTTATTATTTGAATAATACATTAAGTGGTGGGGAACTGATTAATCAATATAGTATATGAAGGATATGGTATATGATATCGACTGGATTATATTGGATTTTTATCAGATATTTTTCTATATATGTATGTTTGTGTTTATGTATGTAGCATGTGTGCATATATATATGTGTATGTAAGTATATGTGTATGCATATGTGTGTATACATGTGTGTGTATGTGTACGTAAATGAATGTGTGTTTGTATGTATAGACAAGCAGATAGATAGGCACAGGCAAAGCTGTTTGGTTAACAAATTTCACTTCCAACTATATGGGTTCGTGTTCAGTCCTATTGTGAGATAACTTGAGTAAGTGTCTTTTATTACAATCCCAGGCCATCTGGCTCCTTGTAAGTAGATGTGGCAGAGTGCATTTGGAAACTAAAAGAAGACCACCGTGTATGTCTGTATACAGACATGTATATCTTTGTGTGTGTATATATATATATATATATATATATATATATATATATATATATATATATGGGAGAATGTACGAAAAAACAACAACAGACGAGGACAGGTGGTGTAAACAACAAAAGGATGTATTAGTATGACGCTCGGGAATACGGAAAGTCTTTAGCGTTTCGAGCTACGCTCTTCAACTGAAAGAATACGGAGACATGTATGTATGTATGTATGTATGTATGTATGTATATATATATATATATATATATATATATATATATATATATATATAAGCACAACACACGTGTATATATACAGATGTGTATTTAAGGTGTGTAAGTGTGTGTGAGTGTGCATGGGTATGTTATGTTTCCCTGTTTTCACATTGCCAAAAAAGGTTGTAAACAAGCATCACTAACATGCAAGCAACCTCATTGAAGTCCAATCATCTGTGGAAAGATGGCAAACGAAGGGAAACTATTACCTTATTGAAAGGGGTGGATGGTGATGCCAGGGGTGATGACAGGACGGGTAACTGGACATAGAAAATCTGTCGAGAATGGATGGAACAATAGATGATGATGATGATTTGAGTGTGTGCATAATTGAAAGAATGCTGTACTCTGTTGACATACACTGTGCAACCATGTGAACACACACACACACACACAAATATAACTATGTATGTCTGTGTGGTGCGTATTTGCATATATGTTTACATTTATATATATATACACATATCTATACATACACTGTGCAACCATACGAACACACATACACACAAATATAACTATGCATGTGTGCGTGTGGCGCATATATGCATATAATTATATTTACATTTATATATATAAACACATATACACATATCTATACATATTTATATGAACATATAAATGCATACATACTTATATGTATGTACATGCATATGCACACCTCTTTCTCTCTCTCTCTCAATCTATCTGTCTATCTACCTATCTTTCTGTATGTGTGTGTATATATATATATATATATATATATATATATATATATGTATATATATATATATGTATGTATATATATATACAAACACACATATATGACTATATATATATATATATATATATATCTCAATAAAAAAATATATAAACATACACTAGTTTCCACAAGCCAGTAGGTGCTTTTGTGCTGCTTATTACTTTCCTGCCTTTATATACCCTCAGTCATAGATATTAATGGAAGCAATCTAGTATAGAAAAACAGAGGGTGACAGAAGGGGAGATAATAGGAGAGTGATAAGAGAGGAAGAATAAAGAGAAGTAAGAAAGGCACTAATGGGTATACATGTACACACACACATGTAAGCATATATATATATATATATATATATATAACGTGAGAGAATTAGGGGTCTGCAAGTAGTTGGGTTCAGCATATTATCCTCCATTTTCTAATTATATATATATATATATATATATATATATATATATATATATACATACATACATACACATAAATATCTGAAAGGTGTGTGTGTGTGCGCGCGTGTGTGTGTGTGTAGAGAGAGAGATGCATTCAGAGATAGATAAATAGATATACACCCCTATTTAGCTATATATAGACAGATAAGTAAATATACATATATACATATAACCATATTTGATGAAACATATTTGATGACTGGCACCTATGCCAGTGGAGCACTAACAGCACCGTCCGAGTGTGATCATTGCTAGAGCAGCTGTCTGGCTTCCGTGCTAGTGGCATATAAATAGCACCATTTGAGTGTGATCGTTGCCAGCGTCGCCTTACTAGCACTTGTGCTGGTGGTACGTTAGAAAATCATTCAAGCGAAGTCGTTGCCAGTGCCACTGGACTGGCTCCTGTGCAGGTGACACGTAAAAAACACCATTTTGAGCGTGGCCATTGCCAGTACCATGTGACTGGCCCTCGTGTCAGTGGCACGTAAAAGCACCCACTACACTCTTGGAGTGGTTGGCGTTAGGAAGGGCATCCAGCTGTAGAAACTCTGCCAGATCAGATTGGAGCCTGGTGCAGCCATCCGGTTCACCAGTCCTCAGTCAAATCATTTAACCCATGCTAGCATGGAAAGCGGACGTTAAACGGTGATGATGATGATGATGTATATATAAATATATATAAATGGATATATATTTATATATACATGTATATATAAATGTTCTGTAAAAAACATATACACATACATATCTATATATAATACATATATATATATATATATA
>NC_142932.1:45803861-45811361 GCF_046866305.1 Octopus bimaculoides | reverse complement strand
ATATATATATATACATGCATATATACATATATACACATGTGCTCACATGCGCACATACACGCATATGATGATGATTATATATGTGTGTGTGTGTGTGTGTATTTATGCATGTATGTATGTGCATAACCTGCTGGCAATTTGGAACATCAATGCCTAAAAAATCATGCTAATAATTAATTTGTGATGGATTAGAAAGAATTCATTAAATCACTTTGTTTTATGTCTAGATGCTCCTCTGCATCCAAGTGATGTAATAGTTCCACATGGCCACATATATATATATATATATATATATATATATATATATATATATATATATATACATATTGAGAGAGAAAGGGAGAGGGAGAGAGAGAGAGAGAGATACATACATATACATACATACATATATACATACATACATGCATAAGCATTCATACGTATACACATATTTGTTTGCTAGAGAATATGTTTTGCTTAAATTCATCTTTTTTACAAATAATATCCTTTGAATGTATGTATGTGTTTCTGTGTATGCAACTGTGTGTGTGTGTGTGTGTACATTTAATTCCTTGTGTTAAATATTCTTTTAATATATTTCATTTAATTTCTATTTGGTTCAACTATTTTTTTTTATCAAATGCTAGATGAAAACTCATCATAACAGTGCATGTTTAAACACACTCACACATACATGTGTGCACACACACACACAAACACACGCAGACACACACACACACAAACACACGCACACACATTGTTTGGTACAATCATTAAAATATCCAAATACTACTTTTAGCTTTATTTTATTTTCTCACATTTAAATTTGCATATATTTACCCGACTGAAAAGTGAAGTTCTGGCCTCGGATACTCATGCAGGTATGTGATTAATCATTCACTTTGCAACATATTGATGAGTAAGCAATCAATGCCACATGCTACAAATTATGGATAACCTCAACATGATGCAACCTGGAGAGACTTCTACTAAGCATAGATACAAAGACAAATCACTTCAAAATAGTGACATGTTGCTGATACTGACAATGATGATGATGAAAACTGATTTACTTTGATGATGACAGCAACAAGAATTAACTCAAAAGATAAAAAGTAATTTGGAAAATTTGGAAATGAGAGACATAATTTAAAAAAAGAGAAAACAAATGGAGAGAAATTAAACAGTTGTACATACATGCTCTCACATCTTACTAATGCACATACACATATATAAAAAGGCTTATTATATATATTCACACATCCACTCACAAATATATTCACAAATATATACACATACTCTCCATCATAAACACATGTATCACACTCAAACTTTTAGCTATACTTAGACACATGTAGATTTATATATATCTGCACTGAGATATTTGTACAAACAAGTATAGAGAAATACACAAAAGCACATACTCTCTCTCTCTCTCACACACACAGGCACAAATACTCACACATACACAGATGCACATACACAAACAATATATAAGCAGACACACTAAAAATAGTTTAGTTCTTGAAAGCATTGAATAAAATATAAATAAATGCTAGATATTTTAAATCTAATGATGTTAGTATAATAATGAGAGAGTGCCAGAATATCAACAACAAATGCAAAACTTACAGCTACATCAACAATATAATCGACGACAATAATGACAACAACCACAACAACAAGCTTTTGCTGAAAAGTGACAGTGGCATTCCTTCCTTATTGGCTAGATAGAAACCCACCTTCTGGCATACAAGCAAAACTAAAGATGGGTTGTGATTGGCGGATGAAGAAGCAGCGCTTACTCTTCTGATCCACTTACATAGCAGAATGCCATATTCTTCAGGAACTGAAAACAAATACACACACGCACGCACGTACACACACACACACACACACACACACACACACACACACACACACACACACACACACACACACACACACACACACAGTAAGCTATTCTAATTATTCTCTACTACTGCTGCCATCAAAACAAATGTAAGCCTAAATATGCAAATAACGATAACAGGAAATCATATAAATGAGTTAGATTGATGAAAGACCACAGCTTGCTTTCCCTAAACCAATTCATTTACTTATAAGGTAACTGACAAACAGCAAAAACGTAAATAGTTAATTAGAATTAGTAGAAATCTGATGTCTGTCATTTGTCTTCTTTTAAGTTAATGGTAGCAAGGATAACTTTTTATTATCAAACTGAAAGTAATTGATGTAAAGAACAGATATGTATATAAAACAAATCATCTTACAAATTAATAAAAAGTAATAATACACCCACACATTCAAATCTCTTCCAATGCTAATTTCTCAACTTTCACATGAGAGAAAAGCAAAAATTGGCATTACAGAATATTTAGAATTATATATATATATATATATATATATATATATATATATATATATATATATATATATATATATATACACACACATACATGTATAAATACATGGATCATACATACATACATACATGCTTACAAGCATGCTTATAAACACAAGTGTCTGCTGGAGTGTGTTTGTGTGAGGAAAAGATAAAGAGGAGGGGAGAGAGGAGTTGTTTACAACTTGATATACAATTTGTTATCTCGAAATCAATTCTAAAATAAGAACATCTAATGTCTTCAGAATATACAGCTTAAAATCTTTATATTATCATTGTAATTGTTGTTGTTGGTATTGAAATCTTGAAATCTTAAAAAAAAAAAAAACTTTAAAAGTAAACTTAATAAAAACAAAACAAATGAATAACTATTTAAAATATAACAAAATAAATTTCACAGAAATCTTGCAATAAAGCTAATTCTCAAAAGATTTTATTTTTATTTTCGATAAAAACTGAATAGGAAGAATATTTAATTCAGAGAGTTATGGCACCGTGTTAAGTTATTCATGATGAATATTTATTCAACACAACACACACACACATACCTTAAGATCTTCTAGCAAAGCATTGATTCTAAAGAACAACTCTCATTGGCTTACAAACGCATACTCAATTTCTATTTTCACATGTGTCTTTTTTTTTTTTTTTTTTGATTCTTGGGTTTACTTTTCCTTCCTCCTCCCTTCGTTTTCCTTTGCTTTTGTTTGTATTCATTTTCGTTTTCCCTGCAACTACTTATGCAGGGTGTGTTAGAGGATACGACAACGTGGCGCTGTAACTGTTTGATTAAGCATAAAGGTATACGCCTCCAGACTCTCATGCATTTCATTTTAAGCTTACAAGTCTACCCATTTTGTTTGGCTGCAGCAAGTGCAAACAAGCAAGCAGGCATGGACACTTGGGAGACATGCTCAAGAAGGCAAATGAAGAGCATGTAATAATGATTTTCAAAATATTTTTAAGCAAAATTCAAAGAATATGTAATCTACATCGTATAATATGCATATAAATTCACACAGAGGAATATATACATATACATATATATATATATATATATATATATATATATATATATATATATATATACACACACAGACGCACATACACACACATATATATACAAATATATATATAAATATATATATATATATATATATTGTCTTTTAACATGTTGCTATTAATTATTTCATATATATACATATACATACACATATATATATTTATATCTATATATATATATACACACACATACACATTTATATACATACACATACACACACCACACACACACAAGTGAGTGGTAAAGAATATCTCAACAAAAGAGTGACATTTCATATTGAATATATATTTGTTAAGGTAATTAAAATAAAGGACCGAAGATAAAATACAGACTTCTTTTCTTTTTTTCTTTTCTTTCATTTGTAAGTAGATAAAGGGATTCCCTTTTTATCATTCTTTCTTTACACAAGCATGCACACATACAGCACAAAACTTATATTTAGAGAGTTATGTGAAAATCACTCAATTGAAAACAAACTAAAATGAAAAGTAATTTGAAATAATTAATAGCAACATGAAAAAACAGAATTAATATGAAAGTATAGAAGAGAAGATGATAGCCTAAAAGAGAAGCAACACAATTTAAGAAGGATAGAAAATTTCATGTGAATTTGAAAACTCCAAAGATATTGCAATTTCTTCTGAAGTCTTTAGATAATGTAATGGAAACTCTTTATGTAAATTTATATGGGAAATTATATATATGTATATTATATAAAATATATGCATATGTATTCATATATAAATAAATAAATTAATTAATTAATTAATTAAATATATATATATATATACAGGTGTGTGTGTATAAATATATGTATACGGATATATATATATATACACACACATGTGTGTGCATAAATATATGCATATTTATTATGTGTGTGTGTGTGTAAGCATGTGTAGGTGTGTGTATGTATGTGTAGGCGGTGTGTGTATGTATGTGTAGGCAGTGTGTGTTTGTAAATCCTGGTGGAGACCAAAACTATACTAAAAGAACTCTGATCACTGAAAAACAGTCATAATGCAATTTGTAAGCATGTAAACATTAAAGTAGAAAATATTTATCACAATTGTAATTTTTATTCATTTTCTCAAATATATATATATATATATATATATATATATATATATATATTATGTATATATATATGTGTGTGTGTATACGTGTATATATCTAGATAGATAGATAGATAGATAGATAGATAGATAGTTAGATAGATAGATAGATGGATAGATACCTATTGAAGCTAAATAAAAAAGATTGTAATTCTTTACAAGTTTTCAAATGAAAATACCTACGGCTTAGGTAGAATAGATATAAAATGGTGTTGTATTAACCCCTGTAAGATGATAAGCTATCCCTGAGTATAAGTTTATATATCAAATAACAAAACTGATAATGCGATATGAAATAAACTCATAACAGGCTAACATTACAGATTTTGGGAAAAATATTATATTAGAACTCCAGTCATTATTTTTACCATCAATAATGATAATAATGATAATATTTTTAGCAATAATAGCAACAAGAAACTAATTAGTAACTAATTGAAAGTCTCCAAAACTAAGTGTACAAACTCTGAAATTAGGGATATGATGAATAGTAACAATAATATTATATTGTAATTAGTAAGAAGCAATAGTACTCCATCATATTTGAAGAATTTCAGATTTAGGCACAGAAAGCAGATTAAGGGAGACAATGTAAATAAAGCAAAGGAAAAAAAAAAGAAAAGAAAAAAGGGAGATTCAGCAAAAGTTATAAATAAGAATGGTATATAATGTATCAAATGATGATGAGGAGGAGGAGGATTACAAGATACAAAACAAATAAACCCAAAGAGAAACAGAGCTGGCATGAAAATGTTTGATATACAAGAAGTTTACATCTTTAAAAATGTGAAGAGAATTATGTGTATGAATAAAAGAAATTTAAATGCTAGTTGTGTGTGTGTGTGTGTGTGTGTGTGTGTGTGTGTGCGAGAGAGAGAGAGAGAGAGAGAGAGAGAGAGCATGTGCGCATATCAGGAGAAAACTCAAAACACAAATCAAAACATCTCACTGCAAATATCAAAATATGCAATGGTTAAAATGCTCATTTTGAAATGATGCATATACAATATGCTTTACATTAGAAGAAATGCAAGAGACATATACATATAGAAGACCTAGGATTAAAAAAAAGTACGAGTTAAAGCATGAGTACGTATATATATATATATGTATATGTGTATGTATATATATAGAGAGAGAACAAGAGATAGGTAGATAGATATAATCATATAAAGATATAGATATATACACACATATATATATATATTATAAGTATGTGTGTGTGTGTGTGTGTGTGTGTGTGTGTGTGTGTGTGTGTGTGTGTGTGTGTGTGTGTGTGTGTATGTATTTATGTATAAAGGAAAAACTCCAGTTAAGCAAATACAAAACATAAACAAAGTGAAATTTGATAACATTCATACAGTACCGAAGTTCAATCTGTATTTGGCCCATGCCAGCATCGTTACGTCTCAGTCGCCCTACAACTTGAGTGTATCTGCTGCCGCCCAGATTGTGTCATCAGAGAGAGAGGTGGAGAAACAACAGTGGGACAAAGAGAGAGAAAGAGGGGGGAGGGAGAGATAGTAAAGGAGAGATTTTGAGAGAATATGTGGGAGGGAGAGAGAGAGAGAGTGGGAGGGATAGAATACTGGGAAGGAGTATAGGAAAACGTGTGAGAAACAAGTATTCCTAGCAATGCTTTTAGTGGTGGTGGTGGCGGCGGCAGTCGGTTACAGAGGCATTGGGAAATGAAATAGAAAGAGAATCAAATAAGGGAAAAAATGAATAAGAGAGTGAGTGATAATACTTTTAGTGATGCTGTTTTAGAAGGACTGGGAGAGGAAGACAGAGAAGAAAGGTGGTAGTGGTAATTGTGCTAGTAGTGTTGATAATAGTGGTGGTGGTGCTGCTGCTAGTAGTAGTAGTAGCAGCAATTGTAATCATAGTTGTGATGATGTCAGTGGTAGTTGTACTTACAAAGTAGTGATATAAGCAGGACCACACTTTTTGGTTTCTTTTTTTTTTGTACTTTTTTTTCTTTTTTTTTTTTATATCACACTTTGCTCGGCCAGATAAGATAGCAGAACACCGCACAACACAACACAACACTGCAGAGCAAAACAAAGTGGAATGGAGCAGAGAAGAAGAGCACAGCAGTGCATAGAGACTAGGAGGGAAAAGATGAAGATGTTTGCATGTCAGAGGCTTTGCTTATTGTTGCTGCCACTGCTGCCGCTACCACTGCTGCTGACACTGCTAACACCAAAGATGAAGCTAGTGCTTACACAACTGCAGCAGCAGCAGCACAACCACCACTACCACCACCACCACCACCACCACCAACAGCAATAATAACAACAACAATGGGTCAGTTTTAATTTCCCATTGCACTGTTTAAGGTTAAGTAGTAGTAGTAGTAGTAGGGGGCTGGTGGGATGGTGAAGAAGAAGAAGAAGAAGAAGAAGAAGAAGAAGAAGAAGAAGAAGAAGAAGAAGAAGAAGAAGAAGAAGGAGGAGAAGAAGAAGAAATTAGAACAGCAGCAGCAGTGGCAGGCGGAGGAGGAGGAGGAGGAGAATAAGAAAGATATTGGAAATACTGAAAGTGTGAGGAGGAAAAGTAGTGATAGTGGTGGTAGCAGCTATAAGGTAAAGAGAGGGATAGAGAACGGGGTTGTAGCTGCTGCTGATGCTTTTTTTTTTGGCAAGGAGGAGAATTAAAGAGGAGAAGGAAAAGGAGAAAGAGGCGGAGAGAAATATAAGCATAAAGGAAGAAGGGAGAAAACAAACGAAGGGGGAAACAAATGATGGTGATGAAACTATTTGTGATGATATTGTCAGCAATAGCAGTAATAATGATTGTAGCAGTATTGTTGATGGTCATCAATGCAGTGGCAGTAATGTAGCAGAGAGGCTGATAGTAGCAGTGGCTTGTGGACATTCTGACAGGTCAGCTAAGGAAAATAAACAATAACAGAGAAGGATATGTG
Source organism: Octopus bimaculoides (assembly GCF_046866305.1). Lineage (NCBI taxonomy): Eukaryota > Metazoa > Mollusca > Cephalopoda > Octopoda > Octopodidae > Octopus > Octopus bimaculoides. The sequence continues at coordinate 45,803,874 of NC_142932.1, read as the reverse complement.
GATGGTGTTCCAA
>NC_142932.1:45746361-45798861 GCF_046866305.1 Octopus bimaculoides | reverse complement strand
AATCATTAGCACATAGGACAACCTTTTTAGCTGCGTTTCTTTCATTTCTACATTCTGAGTTCAAATATCACCAAAATCAACTTTATCCTTCATCGTTTCAGTGTCAATAAAATATGTACCATCACTGAGGTTGATATAATCAACTACTTTTCCTCCAAAATTTCAGGCCTTGTGCCTGTATTAAAAAGGATTATTATTGTTATCAATGTCACAAACCATCATGTCATTATTATAATTATAATCATCATTATTATTACTATTTTCATCATTATGTGTTAAACCTCACACATTTATCCCTTTCTCTCTATTATGGTGTTAATGACTTTGCCTTCTCATCCCTCTAGGGGTAGATAACATTAAGTATCAACAGGTACTGAAGTCATTATAATCAACCACACTCACCCCTCCAAATTTATAGCTTTGTGCCTATGCTAGAAATCATTATCATACTCATTATTTAGATCTTCATGCATTTAACTCACCTGCTTATCTTTATCTCCCAGCTTAAGTAGGATAAGGTTATGTGACCCCACCATCCCCCTCCTTACCAAAATCTTTCTCAGATTAGTGACTAAAATATATAAAACAAAAGATACTACCACCACTACAACTGCCACAGCCACCATTACCACATCATCATCATTGTGTTTTCATTGTCATCATGGTAACCACTTCCACAGCAGAAGGAAAGAGTTCAGACCAGCTGTGAGCCAGAGAATGCACATGGAAACTATAAATAAGTTGCTGATACTGCAGAGCAAAACCTGCAGAATCTCAAAATATGAAATTCACCCCATGCCTCCCCACTTTCTTCCCTATCTCTCTCTCTCTTTCTCAATCACTCTCACTCTCACACACATTCTCTCCATTCTCTCATACACCAATTGACCTAAAAGAAGTGAAATCTTCAAATCAACCTCTATGTAAAATTTAAATTAAAATGAATTTGAAATAAAAACAATGTATGCTCAACATAAGGAATGACATTTTCACTACCAACAACCCAGAAAAAATATGCTGAAAAGACATGTAAAAAAGAAAGAAATTTATGCAAAAATAAGTTATCAGGCTTTCCTTTCCTCAGACAATTTTCTCTAATTATTATTCCTATTTTTTTACATGTACTCTATGTGTATTTTAATTTGTGATTTATTTATATTTATAATTTTTCTTTCTATACAAAGCAAACTAATTTGAAACACATTCTCAAACATATTAAGCACACATACCCAACACACAGCCAGAATAAAGTGAGAGAGTGCATGTGCATGTGTGCGTGTGTGTGCATATATATATATATATATATATAGATATGTATAATATAAATATACACAACTATATGAGCATGTATCTGTATGTGTATGTATAGATAAATCTGTATATACGTATATATATATATTTGTATCTCTCTCTCTCTCTCGCTCTGTGTGTGTGTGTGTATGTATATATATATATATATATATATAGTTGGAATTTACAAAAAGAAAGAACAAAAGACAAAGATGGGTGTGTAAAAAACAGTCATACACAAAAATGTGTATACTCATATACATAAGTAATATATATAAGTAAAATATAAAATAGATAAGTATAATTAAAAAATTTAAATGTACTTATATTTGTATAAATATATATATATATATATATATATATATATATATATATATATATATTCATATGTATATGTATATATGTTGTATATATCAATACATTTATATATTTATACATACAAGCATGTCAAAATACATCTATACACACATATATTCATACATGCATATAGTTGTACATACATATATGTATAACTGTATACATCTACACATATATATGATATAATGTAATAGAATGATATATATATATATATATATATATGACACAAATATACAGTTCTATACATATATTCTATAAATGTAATTTTGTGTGTATAAATTTATATGTGTGTGTGTATATATATATATATATATATATATATATATATATATATTATATACATGTATATGTACCTATATATATAATATATATATATATATACATGCATATATACATATATATAAGGACATATATACGTATATATGAAAAAATATGCACCTATATTTCTAGAGTCATTATACTGTTAAAATAAAAAAATAAAAATGGAATTAATGAGCAAATCGCAATGCAAGTTGAAATAATTTAAAATCTGAAAGAAAAATCTTTCATACATACAGAAAGTAATACACATATACACCCTTAAGCACACACACAACACAACACATCACACACACATCTCACATGTAGAGACCTGGAATAAATTTTTTTTTAAATATGCTATTAAAATTCACAAAAACTAAAAAAAATTAAATTTAGCCGTTGTTCTTTAATATTTAGTACAATATCATTATGCGAAAATTGTATTATTAACCAGGTATTAAAATTAACTATATTCATAGCACGCACATATACTATGTACATACATGTGATATCTTATCTGTATAAACATGTGTGTGCATGTATGTGTGTATGTATATCCTATATAATATATACATATAATATATACACAGACATATATATCATATACTTGTATATATCATATATACATACATGTGTGTGTGTGTGTGTGTACATATAATGTATTTATCCATATTATATACAATACGCATTAAAATATATCAAACATATAATGTTGTAGTGCACTTGGGCAATGATACAATAAACCCATTATTTTTATTATCATTATAACTATCAATTTACCTACATACTTACATATATATGTGCATGTATGTATGTGTGAGTGTATATGAAATACTCATATATTACTTGGTGACCTTACAAATGCCAGTGCCATGTACAAAAAGCATCCAGTAACTTTGTAAAGTGGTTGGCATCAGGCCAGGTATCCAGCCATAGAAACCATGCCAAAGATTGATGCAGTTCCCTGGGTCACTGGGTCCTGTCACATCATTCAACCCATGCTAGCATGGAAGACAAGCATTAAATGATGTTGATAAGAAGGACAGTATAATGTCATTAAGACAATTTAAGGTGGAATATAAAGTGTTATGTTTAAATTGGAGATCTTATGGCATAATTATCAGATCCTTCACTTCAGATATAGAAGTGGAAAAGTATAGGATAAATAAAAAGCATCTGTGAAAAATATGTTGAACATTGGCATAATAGCACATGTTCCTACATTGTATCTAGACTTACAAACATACCACAAACATACATATATGCACAGGTACTTTTGTTCCAGAAATCCATGTAGAGAAATAGGAATTCATCCTAATATTTATTCTTGAATTTGTATAGTTTTCTCACATAATTATAAAAAAAATAATTAGCAAATACACATATAAACATACACGTATTAAGATTCAGGTATGTATACATGTTTGTGATGTGTAAGTGAATGTATGTGTGTGTGAGAATGTGGGTGTAAGTAAGTTATAGATAGATAGATAGATAGATACAAGCACACACACACACACACACACACACACACACACATGTAGCACTAGGACAATTCATTATCAGTGAATTCATCACCAGTCAATGCAGTTCTTGTTAGTCAATTCATTCATCACTAGTCAATTCATAGCCAGGTCAATTTGACATCAAGTCAATTCATTATCAGTCAATTTGTTGCCACATCAATTTGTCATCAGCATCAATGTTAGAATAACACCAGGTTATTTCATCATTAATATAGCTTTAGTTTCCCATGTTTGAACTTCAATTTTAGTTGAAAATGTACTTGTGAAAAGGAAATTTTTTCTTAATTGACAGTGTTGAGTTGGTGATAAATGGTTGCTGTGAGTGGTTTTTGGAGAGATTTGAGCTATTTTTGGTTAATATGTATTTTAGTTAATGAATGAAGCATCAGAGACATAAAAGAGATAACAATGAGAATAACTCATATATCAAAGGTCATTTAATTTCATTTTAGAGAATATGTTGATCACAATGGATACAAACCCAGGCTAAAATGCAAAAATTTATCCAAGGAGAACAAATTAGTTAAATAAAGAATACATAGATGATATGAAATAGTGCATTAGAAATATGAAAGACAATTACAACTCTGAATGAAACTGAATTTCCTTAAATTACATACACACACATAAGTAGTGTACATCCATATATATATATATATATATATATATATATATATATATATATATCATTTTGCATAAAAGTGGAAAAGCTTAAATTTCATACTTTAATTTGACTCAACAACTGTTTCATTAAGATAAACATCAACAAAATAAAAATTGAAGTAAATTTAATTACATTAATTTAAAGACTGTGTTTACCCAAATCATCTGCAATGTTGTGTTATGTTAATCAGAAAATAGTCATCACACACACACACACACACACACACACACACACACAGCTACAGACAAGAACAGAGATGAAGGGGGTTAAAGCAACAAACAGAGAAAGAGAGCAAAGCATTTTTAAAAAATAGATAGGAAAAAAGAAATGAGAGACGAAGACAAAGAAAGAAAGGTGTTTGAGAGAGAGAGAGAGAGAGAGAGTAACAGAGAGAGGCAGAGGGATCGAAACAAAGACAGAAACAGACCTATGTAAATAGAGGCTAATGAGTATAAAGCCAAAAAAAAACAGAGGGTTAAAAATGAGAAAAGAAGGAATACAAGGAAAGAAGAGTAAAAAGGATAGAAGTATACATATGTACATGTGGGTGTATGAATCTATATGTGAAGATTTCTAAAATGCAGATATGTATGTGTGTGTATATGCATGTATGCATGTATGTATGCACACACATGCTCAACCACAGGTGGGTGTGCAAAAATAAAATGTTGAAGACATAGGGTAAAAGGGAAGGGAAGAAAGAAATATAAAAATATACTTATGTATATGTGCGTGTGTATACAGAAAAAGAGAGAGAGAGAAGGGGGAAGAGGGGTGAGGATGAGAGGAAGAAAAGGAGAGATAGAGGGAGAGAGAGAAAGAGAAAGAGGAGAGGAAGAAGGTGAGGGAGCAGGACTCAGATTACAGCACTTAAATGTAATCATCCATAGCAGGATATTACATACCAAATCATTAATGCAAACCATTTTCTAAAGAAATAAATCTGTTTTGTTTCATTTTATATAACATTTTTGATTTACATTATGGTATGTTTCTTTCCTTTGTTGTTTTCTTTTTGCGTAAGAGCAAGCCTGGAACACAGCAGAAATGGAAGCAGTAGCAGCAGCAGCAAGGTGTGGGCAGGGTGGGTATCTCTCGGGTAGCAGTATTGATAGCTTCATTAAGGCCCAGAAGCTTAGGTTAATTATTAACAAGCATTTATCGTCATATATAGAATAATAGTAAACAAATCATAATAACCAGTCTACCCCTTAGATTTTGTCTCTACCAATGCACATAGAAAAAATAAAACTAAATGAAATTGATACATCACAATTTGTGTGTGTGTAAATGCATATTAAACTTGGTATGTGTGCGTATGTACATGCGTGCATCTATGTAGATATCTATGTATGCTTGTTTAAATGATTGGGACAGCAGTCATGCTGGGGCACCACCTGCAAGGGTTTAGCAAATCAAATTGATCCCAGTGCTTCCCTATACTTTTTAAGTCTGGGACTTATTTTATCACTCTCCTTTGCTGAACAACTAAATTAGACATATAAATAAATCAACAGTTTGTCAAGCAGTGAGGAACAAACATGAAAATACACACACACACACACACGTGCACACACACACACACACACACATACACATGTGTACTTGTGTGTATGTATTATATATGTATCTGCATATGTAAAGATATGTATATAAGGGCATCTAGCCATAGAAAATCTGCCTTAGTGAATGAATCCTGCCTTGCCCCTTACTAACATGAGAAAGTAGATGTTAGAATGAGTATATATATATATATATATATATATCAGTATTAGTGTATGTGTATCAGTGTCCCAGATATAACATATTTCTTGCGCCTTCTTTCAATTGCAGTTAGGCCTTAGATAAAACAATTTCTACCCAGTTAATGAGAGGTATCAGTTTCAGGTTACCAATGTGTATCGATGTGAGTGACTGTATAAGTGTATGTATGCACTCTATTCGTGTGTGCATGAGTATGTATATAAACATTCACATAATATACATATGCACATGTGGTTGTGGGCATGTGTTTGGATGCATGCATGTGCTTATGTATACATGCATGTATATCCTTTTATTTGTTTGTCATTTGACTGTGGCCATACTGAAGCACTGCCTTTAATCGAGCAAATCGACCCCCACGACTTAATTTTTTGTAAGCCGAGTACTTATTCTATCGGTCTCTTTTGCTGAACTGCTAAGTTACGGGGAACATAAACACACCAGCATTGGTTGTCAAGCGATGACGAGGGGTGGACAAAGACAGGCACACACACACACACTCACACAACAGGCTTCCTTCAGATTCCGTCTATAAAATCCACTCACATGGCTTTGGTCAGCCTAAGGCTATAGTAGAAGACACTTGCCCAAGATGCCACACAGTGGGACTGAACCCAGAGCTATTTGGTTGGTAAGCAAGCTACTTACTGCACAGCTACTCCTGCACCTATATATGTATTTAATAATGATTTTTTAGTTGCGCATAGCTCACAAATATAATCCTGCCTCCTATGAGCAAAAGATGTGAAATCTTAGCAGGATGGGGCAACTTGATTACATTGCCCCCAGTGCATGGTTGGTACTTATTTTACTGGCCTTGAAAGGATGAAAGGCAAAATCAACTATGGTGGACTTTGAACTCAGAAAGTAAAGTACCAGAAAAATTGCTGTGAAGCATTTTGTCCAACATACTGACAATTCTGCCAGCTTGGCATTTTAAATAACTCACAAATATCATGAAAATACTTTTTCCATGCAAAGCATTTTGCAAAGTTTGGTAAAAATGGAATGAATTAATGATTAGAGCTATGATATAATGAAATGTGATGGTGGTTAAAAAGAAAGGCGACATGAAAATAAGGGCAAATCATGCACATTACGAGTAATACATATATGAAAAATTTCTTTTCTGAGTGAAAGTCTTCCCAAATTTGAGTGTAAATGAACATGTTAAATATAAATGTACACAGTTTATTTTAATCATTGTTGCTTAGTGTGCCTGTAACTAACGAATAATTTAAAATTTTTGCATTCTGTCATTTTAATCATTATTTAATTTCATTTAATATAACCAGTAAGATTGCCTGCCCAGTGTTATTGAAGGAGAGCAGTAGGGTGATCTTCTCAATGAACTTGGAGAGTGCAATGTCCAAGAATTGTATAATTATAACATTGTATAAATATAGCAGATTTAAACTTGTGAGTTTATATTTGTATGCATGTAAATGATTTTTGTTTTGTTTTGTACATGCTGTGAATGTAATTGTAGGTATTTGTGCATTTATGTGTGTGTGTGTGTGTGTGTGTGTGTGTATGAATGTGCATTTTATTATATTATTAATATATCTGCCAATATAGGAATTTATGACTGTGTATGAGCGTGTGTGTGTTTGTGTATTTCAAATATGCACACAGTTTAAGGAATCCATATGCATGTGTAAAGGCCTGTGTATCCTAAGATTTGTGCATTGATAGATACATGTGTTTTAGATTTTATAGGAGTGAATAAGTCTAAGTGGCGGGTGGGTTAGGATTGAAATATGAAATATAACTTATCGAATAGTTTACACTCAGTTGATCCCTTTACAGGTAAATTATTATTGTTAACATCATCATCATCATCATCAATATCTACATAGCTGATGCTTTTGTTGTAATCATCTTCCCTACCATCATCACCAACAGCATTGCATTCTCCACTGCTTTGTTGTGGTTGCTTATTTTTATTATTTTTCAGTAGCTTAAATGTTTAGATGCATTTTTAAATTAGCCAACAAAACACAACACACACATATACCAAATCAAACTAATACAGAAAAATTCTCTTCATCATCATAAGTATGTTTGTAGGTGTGTGTGTGTATATACATGTGTGTGTGTAAACATGCATTTATATATGAGTGTGTGTGTGTGTGTGTATGTGTGTGTGTGTATACACACTTATGTATGCATATATATGCAAGTAAAAAGTAATAATATTCAAAGTATTGTATACAGTGCTCAGGTGCAAATATGCAGATATATATTTATTCATATATGTATATATGTGTGTATGTGTGTGTGTGTGTGTGTATATATATATATATATATATATGCATGTATGCATGTATATATGTGTGTGGACAAGAATGTATTTGAGAATGTGATTGTGTGTGTGTGTGTGCATATGCATTGCATGTGTACTTGTATGTGTGTGTCAGTTAAAGGCATAATATATATATAAGCTAGCTGATAATTTTCAGAAAGCTAGAGAATCCGTTGAAACGCTTCACTTTGCATGCAACTAGTTATAATGTAAAAATGTTTAAATTACTTTTAAAGAGAGGTGAAAAGATATATTTCCTATATACATATAAATATATATGCACTAGCATCTTTTCAACATGAAACCTTTTATAAGCATTCCATTTCGGTTTTTAAAAACTTTTCTGAATGACTGAAATGTGAGAACAGGTGCTTCAAACACTTTTCTCTTGAATATTCTATAGGACAACCCCTAGTGAGAAGTTTTGATTGGTAAATTGAAAAATAAACCATGTTTGTAAAAGATATATTTTTCAAGCAGAAAAATCATACTTGTATGGATGTGAGGGTGAACAAAAATAAAAATGCATTACAGATAAATGGTAAGTACAGAGTTTTTCATAGCCTACTTTACAGGCAGGCAAGTTGCTCTTTTGAGAATTTCACATGCACACACACACACTCACACACACACACATACACACATACACACATACACATACACATATACATGAATGCACACTTACATATATGTATGTATTTACTCAAGCAAAATTTTTACATATACATCTATAAATATATATATATATATATATATATATATATATATATATATACACATATATACAAATATGTTTATACATTTACATCCATACTATACATATTTTACATACATATATACATATGAATATATTTACACACACAAACATAGAAACATATTCATGAAATCCTTTTATCAATAAGAAGAATGTTAGAAAGAGTAAAATATGAATTGAAAGGGACTTCTAATACACTCCTTCTAGATATTTTAGAAGAAGAAAAGGAAGCTATCTTGTTGCATGTAATGCCAAATAATAGCAGAATGGATTTAAAGATATTCACTGCAGCCTACATATGAGAGAGAGAGAGAGAAAGAGAAAAAGAAAGAGAAAGAGAGAGAGAAAGAGAAAGAGAAAGAGAGAGAAAGAGAAAGAGAGAGAGAGATCACTGCTCCCCAAAGTGAAAGCTGCCGGCAATGTGTATGACTAAGAAGAAATATGTTCATAAATACACTTAACTCTATTTCAGAACAAAACTACAGTTGAGGTAGAGCAGTGAGTTTTATTTGTAAATAATTTTTATCATCCATGCAATGTTTACACAAGTTTATACTTGAATCAAGAGGTGACTTAGCTCTATGTTTTTCTTTTCTTCTCTGTTTTCCACTTTTTTTTTATTATGAACAAATGTACATTAGTGATTTTCAACCCAACCCCAACCCCAACATCTACCATCTCCTAGAACCAAAGCTGTATTTATCTCATGTCCCACAGTGCAATAAGAAAAAAAAGTGTTATACAAAATAAGCATAGAATAAATCAGAAAACATTAAGAAAAGAAAGAAAAGAAATCTCCAAATTGGTTGAGAATGAGGAAATGCCTTTAAATATTGTTTTTCTGATCACCCCCACCTTCTTCAATAAGACACATGACCAAAGAAGTTCCAACCGTGATCCTCATGTCTTTCTTTCAAGCTTGATATGTATATCTAGTATTATATTAGCTGATGTATCCTACCTTTCTAAGAAGGTAGGACTAAATTTGGGAGAAGTTTTCACTGCTATTTATTGTAGGTCTTGCAACTATAGAGTGATTACCTCACCGGGTAATAGTAACGATGGTGGTGGTGGTGGTGGTGGTGGTGGTCCCTCCTCCCAAATTTGTAGCATTAGAAAAGTTGCTTCATTAACTTCATTTGATAACTGGGGAACAATATATTCTATTATAAAAGTCTAGAAAAATTAGATTAGGTTTAGATAATTTATAAATTATTGAGACAAGAAAATGAAAAAAATCCCTGATCGTTAATCTAAAATGTTAGATAATAGTACCAGAAAATATTGGGTTCCTCTGCTATACACATGGGGTACTTGATGAAAGAGAAGCAGAATTAATTATATCACCTTCTTTATTTGTAAATTCTCAGTATCAAATAAGATACATTGTTTTTCCCAACTTTACATCACCATGCCAATTTCTCTATTCTAATTTGCATTTAATTTTTGTTGTTGCTATTTTTAATTGATTTTAGTACTTTTTAAATTGCCTGAACTGGTGCAGTATATTACTACTGCTTAGATTATCAACCCTGTAAGGTTGGTTGTAGTAAAGATTAACTTTGACAGGATTTAACTGAAAGATGAGATAGTTAATGCTACATATTGATACTGTGTTGGCACTATCTCAGCATAGTTAGAGCAGTACTGTTGACTTAAGACATGATCATACAAGGCAGTTGTTCAGGGGCTCCAGTGCATTGCATTGTTTGTGGGCCTGTTAAGATGTCCCTGAGCCATAGCTCACAGTCCAGAACCAGTATATGTGTATACTCTTGCCCTAGCATTCTACTTATGATCATTTTCAATGCCTTTACTTTCCACAAAAAATAAAATTATTAACAGCATACATTAATGATAAACTGGATCTAAATATATATTAAGAGAGAGAGAGAGAGAGAGAGAGAGAGAGAGAGAGAGAGAGAGAGAGAGAGAGAGAGGGAGAGAGAGAGAGAGGGAGAGAGGGAAAGAGAGAGAGGGGGGAGAGGGGGAGAGAGAGAGAGAGAGAGAGAGAGAGAGAGAGAGAGAGAGAGAGAGAGAGAGAGAGAGAGAGAGAGCTAATTTTAACAAAACATTATTTGATACTTTTGTAGATATGGGTCCAGAAAACTGGTTACAGAAAAAAAAAACTTTAAGCTCTGAGAAATTCTTGAGGCCCATTGCAGTATAGATTAAAATAAATGCAGTTCCTTATGTCATATGCAACACTAGAAACACTCACTACCCCTAATAATAATTAAAAAAGAAAAACTTAAAAAGTAAAGAAAAGTAATGGTAAAAAATTATCAAACATTATCAAAATAGAAAACACAACATCAATAACACTGACACTTCTAACAACATAGATGTACATGCATAACAAGTCATATCAACACTTAGCAATATATTAGCACTTCACAATAAATCATGTTTAGGTGGGCCTTGTGAGTTTTTTTTGCTTGTGGGCTGTTTTTTACTTTTTTTTCACGCTGAAGAAATGTGTGATACAAAAAATGTTGGAGAGGGAGATGGATGTATCACATAATCAGTCAATTTGTTCCAGTAGCACTAAAGAGATAAAAAGCAAAATCTATGGACAACTGGAGAAAGAAGGCCATAAATAGTTTTATAAAGTACATAGTCTGGTGCTCAACTACCTACTAAATTTCTTATTCTACACAAATAATTACTGAGTTCCTTTTACTGAACAAGACAAGATTTTATGGAGATGAATTATAAAGTTGAACAATAAGGAACTGATGAATATGCCCTGAGCCCAAGAATTGAAACCAAAGTCAAAACCAGAAAGACCTAAACAACATAGTCAATAATCAACTTATCTATTTATTTTCAGTTTTACAACTCGGATTATTTCTTTGACATTATACAACAACAACATTGAATAAGGGAATGAATATTACATGGAATTATTTTTTCCTTCAACAATATTTGACAACCACAAGGTGAAAGTTTGAACTTACATGTGTAATAAAGCCTATCACTTTCAGGAAGTCTTTCAGGAATATTTATACACCTTCCATGCATATATACAGTAGGCTGAAATAAAAAAGAAAGAAATTAATATTACAATCAATGCTCTGCTGATTAATCTCTTTCATTTATTTATAAAGACTCACAGACACACACTTGCACACAGAAATGCACACAAATACAGATGCATATTTTGAATGCTGTTGATTTAAAAAAAAAATGTATCCCACTGATGCTGTAGATAAAGTAACAATAAGCTTTTGAATGGAAAAGGACACTGGAGTGGCTTCCAGTTGCTTCCATGCATATATTCTGATACACATACGAATCATATATCAATGCCAGTAAGAAGTGTATGTTGGTGTAGAGATGAATTCCTTTCTCACGAAAGAATATATATTAAATGTGTTTATATGTAAAGCACAAATTGAGAAAGAGAAGGGCTTTTAAAAAATGGTGCATAGCTTGAGTTTCAACTCATAAAGAAGGTAAGTGTATGTGTGTGAATGTGTTTCTATACGTGTGTTTGTGTGAATAGATATGTGTGTATGTGTGTGTGTGTATCATTGATACAAGCACACTTGTATCATTGTTGTTTAGCTTGTAATAGCTACAAAGGACCATTGCTCTACTTTGGTTGTTTTAATGCCATTAATAGGATGAGAGACACCTCTTCCCCTGGAAAGGATACCTGCCTGTTTCAAGTAATGTCCCTGGCAAAATGTCATATTCACTATATACTTGTGTTACACATATATAACGTGCTCAGAAGGATGCTGATGTGTGTGTGCGTGTGTGTGTGTGTGTGTGTGTGTGTGTGTGTGTGTGTGTGTGCTTGCACGCATGTGCATGTGTATATAATAACACTGACAAGTGATTATTTCGGATAGATGAGTGCAGAGGAAAATACAGGGATATAGAGACTGAAGGGAGGAAAGAGTTAATTATAATGAAAGTTTAAGTCAGATAATAGAAATGTTAGTCAGAGACCAAACCAACTTCAATTGAAACTATAATGTGGTGTGGTCATACTGTAAAGATTGAAGTGCAAGATGAAAAACATAAGCTTGTCAGGTGAAACTGATAACTCAATGAAAAGTGATGCGAATGAAAGAATGACAGATAAAACAGAAAGCCAGACTGACTGACAGACACACAGAAAGTAATAATTCCAACTCCCCACAAGACCAATTGACCTTTGAATGACATTAGACAAGAAAAGTGTGAATGGTAGAGAGGACAGAGCAGTACATGAACAATCTTCATTAAATGCAAGGATATCTATGTGTACATATACATACAGATATGAATACATGGATAAAGGCATACACATATACATTTTATATATATATATATATATATATATATATATATATATACACACACACACATATGCACAATGATTTCAGAATATTGCTATTTGGTTTGACTTCATTATTACAACTACATGCGTGCACACACATGCACACATACACACAACATACATACAAATATACATATATACAGGGTGCAGTGAATAAATTGTCATCTAAATTACGCAAAAATGAAAATAACACTGACATCTCATTTTAACAGATATATTAACCAAGATTACATTAAAATATCTTAAAATACTAAAGAGTAAATTTATTCAATTATATTGCTATTGTCTTCAAGTACAGCCTCCAGGCAACTTCAGAATCTCCTGCAACCCTTCTGGATGGTCTCCTTGTTTAAGCTGGGCCATAATCCTTGTCTTCAGTTCATCTTTGGTGTTACAAAGAGTTTTGTTTGTCTCTCACTCACTGTGTCCCACACATAACAATCAAGGGGGTTGCAGTCTGGGATGTTAGAGGTGATGTGGTCACAGAAATTGTGACAGCCACGTCTGGGTTCTCCTCCTTATGTGGCATAGTGCAGAGTCCTGCTGCCAGACATAAGGTTTTCCAGCAGCCACCCTCTTGACCCATGAAGCTCCTCCAAGCACTTGATGTAGGCCTCCATGTTAAGTCTGAGGCTGTATGGGAAGATGAATGGAGGCATAACATCGCCATCACTAGTGATCACCCCAAGTGGATGTTTGATTTTTATCACTCTTGGTACATGTCCTCAGACTGACACCCAAACACTCTGAAATGTTCATATTGGAGCTTCCAGCACAAATACCAAGCAGTACAGCATGTTGTTTCCAAATTTCTGGCAGAGCGAATTGCATCATGGTGCTGTTTTTCTCACAGCCGGTGCCCAAATGTGTAGATGACAAAATCAAAAACAAACAATGCACGAAATTAAAAATATAAAATGATGACAATTTACCCATCACACCCTGTATATATGTATTACATAAATTTATATTTATTAGATATATGTGTGTGTGTGTGCATATGCATGTGTGAGTGTATATGGACATATCATCATCATCATCATTTAATATTTAGTTTTGTATGCTCGCATGGATCAGACAGAATTTGTTGGAGTAGATTTTTTACACCCAGATGCTCTTCCATTCATAAACCTTCACATGTTTCCAAGGAAATTGAAATTTCCCCAGAGCCAGACATAGGAGACTAGGAATGAATAACATTGGTTGTATGACCATGATTTACAATAATTACATGATCCCAAAAAAAGGATACACACAAACACACACACACACACGTATATTTTACTTTCTTTTTTTTGGGGAGTCAATAAAATAAGTACCAGTTGAGTGCTGGGGTCGATGTAATCAACTTACTCCCTACCCCCAAAACTGCTGGTCGTGTGCCAAAATTTGAAACTAATAACCTTATGTATATGCTTCAGACATAAGTGCTTGTCAGGTATAGTGAGTAGTATGAGTTTAAATAAATGACAAGGAAGGGAGCAAGAAATTATTATGAACTTAATAAACACACACACACACACACGCGTTGTGTGTGTGTTATCTATGTATATCCATAGGCAGCTATTTATCTATATTATCTCTCAATATTAATTGTTTGTTCCACATTTGTGTTTGTGTTGCCTAGGACCTAAAGATGCAATAACCATAAGAACAATTAAAATTACAGGCAAAAAATTTATGGTTATGATAGAATGGTTCTGGCAAGAGAGAGGGAAATAGAAACAAGTAGAAGGCTGGTTTGTCTGGCTGGCTGGCTTGAGGAACAGACACAGTTAAGCTGACAGATGTGTGTGTGTGTGTGTGTGTATGAGAGAGAGAGAGAGAGAAAGAGAAAGTGTGTGTATGTATGTGTGCATGTGTGCGTGTGCGCGTGTGTGTGTGTGTGTGTGTGTGTGTGTGTGTGTGTGTGTGCATAAACACATACAGATAGACATACAGCCATACTGGTGGGCAGAAAAAGAGATTCAAAGACAAGAAATGTCCGAGTGTGAGAGACAGTGAAGAGGAAAGAATATAAGGTGACACAGATGGACAGAAAGAGACAGAGAGATTTATCCAATTTGATAATCAACATATGACTTCGAGATTGAGATGCTGAGTGGGGGAAAGCACAAGACTGAGAGAAATTGATGGTGTAAAGTTTTGTTTGTAGCATACAATAAACTAAACTCTATTACTAATGCTTAACAAAAACAATATTATTCGCACCATCATTATCATCAAATTTAGTTGATATTGCATATTGTAAAATATTTGTTTCATTCAGCCACTAGCATGTTGCTAACAAGAAAAACATAGACTGAGCAAAATATATTTCAAAATGGCAGCTATTTGCAGCATAAGGATATCATCGTTCCATTACATAATAACCATGTTGATAAAGGTTAACATGCATGCATCAGCAGTAAGTCAGTAATTTGTAAGATAAAAACAGTCATCAATTGAGTTGCTTCCAAGTATCGAAGAAATACTCCCCATTGCTGTAGATGATGTAATTGTTGTCTCATTTTGAGGGAATTGACAGTATGGCGAAAATAATCTGGTATACAGAAAGATAACAAAGTGCCATGCAGTGAAAGATATATATGTATACATACCTACATACACACACACACACAGACACACACATATATATATATATATATATATATATATATATAACTATAGATATATAGATATTATTTCATTTACACGTACACACACATATATATGTTTGTATGTATGTGTGAATATGTATAAATACACGTGTGTGTGTATATATGAATATGTATATATATATATATATATATATATATATATATATATATATATATATATATATATATATATATATATATATATATATATAAAAATGTCTGTATGAGTTAGAGGTTAAGCAACCATCTGAGGGATAGTAAATATCCAATATACTACTGGATGTATACCTACATATTTACATCCAAGTACTTACTATTGCAGGGCAATATCGCAATTGAATGCTAGGTATGGGTGGGGGTAAAACAGAAATTTACCCACGATTTATAAGGCAAATAAGAAAATGGAGAGGATAAACAATCGACAAACATCAGCCTGTAAACATTCATTTATATCTATTTATTAATTGATAACAATCATATGTATAAGTGATCCAAATAAACAAATGAAATAATCAAATAAATAAATAAATATATAGATAAATAAAAATAAACGAATAAGAATAAACGAGTGTACAAATCCTAAACTCTTACAGCTGTTTCTACCATGGGTTGCCCAATCTGCCAAGTTTTCCACATCATGCCAGTGATATACAGGGATTATACAAAGGTTGAACAAACATTGGACAGGGGTTGGACAATGGTTGAACCACAAGGCTTCATCAGAGAGACCAAACTCATTTATTCTTATTCGTTTATTTTTATTTATCTATTTATTTACTTATTTATTTGCTTATTTCATTCGTTTATTGGTTTCACTTATTCATTTAATTGCAATCAATTAATAAATAGATATAACTGACTGTTTACAGGCTGATGTTTGTTGATTGTTTATCCTCTCCATTTTCTTATTTGCCTTATATATATATATATATATATATCTACACACACACACACACGTATGTATGTATATGTGAAGGTGCATGATCTAGTGGTTAGGCAAGTTGCACTCACAATCATGAGATTATGGTTTTGACTCCCAGACCAGCTGTAAGTTGAAGTCTTGAGCAAAACACTTTATTTCATGTTGGTCCAGTCCACTCAGTTGTAAATGGGTGACCCTGCAATAGAATAGCCTTCTGATCATGGGGAATGTTGACCTGCTCAGCTAGCCAGTGGGATGGCATCCTTTAAAAGCTAAAATGATGGAACCACATTGTAACCAGCATTGTATAACAATATCTGATAGTCTGCTTATTTCTGTCAAAGAACGTAGGCTCGGAAAGTAAAAGACTTTCTCACTTCCCAAGCGTTAAACTAACACATCTGTTTGTTGTTTACACACCTGTCCTTGTCTTTTGTTTCTTTGTAAATTCTCACTATATATATATTGTTATGCGGTTAAGAGTTTCACTTCCCAACCAAGTAGTTTGGGTTCAACTCCACTGCATAGCACCATGGGTAGGTGTCTTCTATTATAGCTCGGGTCAACCAAATCTTGTGGGTGGATCTAGTAGACAGAAACAATATATACATGAGTGCTATATATAATTTATATATGAGTTCATCGTTTCACTATCTTCGTGTGTTTTATATATGTGTATATATATGATGATGTTGATGACGACGGGAGAAGTATATATATTTGTATCTGTATGATTGTGTAAGTCTGTAAGTATGTATGTATATGGTATCACTCATTACATACCGCAACTTATAATTAATTAATTAATCAATTAATTATTTAATTAATTAATTATGTAATAATAATGATAATAGTAATAATAATAATAGCAACAAAACAAGAAAAACAATTGTAAAAATATATCATTAGGGATCGCTATTGAAACAAGAAAATTTGATTTAAACATTAAGAACCATTATACAATCCATGATGATGATGATGTAGATGATGACGTAGATGATGATGATGACGATGATGATGACAACAGTGATGACAATGAAGATGATAATGATAGTGATGATGATGATGATCATCATCATGTTAATAACAAATCTCCTCTTTGATGAAAATACTAGAAGCTTTTGATAATACAAAGTTAAAACAAACAAACAAGAAATAAATAGCAGAATCAACTAAGTACTACCAGCTGAGTTCAGGTTTATCTTTCAGCTTGTTCCTATGATAAAGGATAACTACTACTTATCTCTTTCTTTATTCCCTAACCATGGCAGATGTTTCAGAACAAAAGAATCAACAAAACTGTAGGACCATGATTTGGTCAAACCAATAAGCGACCCCACAGGGGGAGGGGGGTGCAGAGCAGGGAATGAAGAGTACTTGAGGGTATTTCCATTCAAATCCTCAACTCTCTCTCTCCCTCATTCTCTCTCTCTCACTCTCTCTCAATATATGCATGATTTAATTCGTTTATGTGTACATGTACAATATGTGTATGCCTCATCATCATTTTAATGTCCACTCTGTCATGCTTACATGAATCAGATGGAATTCATTGAAACAAAATTTTGTTGGTTGGATACCCTTCCTGTTGCCAACCCTCCCCTGTTTCTAGATAAGGTAACATTTCCCCATAGTTAGACATGTTTTCTCAGAAGATTGGAATTGAAAGATATCACCTGTATGACTGTGACACTTGCAAACAATTATCAACCAATGTCAAAACAAGTGGACACTAGCACAAGCACACACATTTACACACATGTAGAGACACACACATATATATGTATATATATATATATATTCTTGTATTCCTTTATTTGTTTCAATCAGTTGACTGCAGCCATGTGGGAACACTGCCTTTAGTCAAACAAGTTGATTCTTCGTAAGCCTAGTGCTTATTCTATTCATCTCTTTGGCTGAACTGCTAAGTTATGGGTTGTAAGCACACCAATATCGGTTGTTAAGCCATGGTTGGGGACAAACACAGGCACACAAACATATATATATATATATATGTATATATTGGGAGAATTCACAAGAAAACAAGGTGAAGACAGGTGGTATAGACAACAAACAGATGTATTAGTTTAACGCTTGAGAAGTGAAGAAGCCTTTAACGTTTCGAGCCTACGCTCTTCCACAGAAAGGAACACAGAAAGAAACAAGGAGAGAAAATAAAGAAAGTGTAGTGGCTAGCGATCTATCATGGCGAATGCCAGACAGAAAGGTCACACAGGAGACGATGAGGGGGGAGGGAGAAGGTGAGTTGGAGCAAAGAGAAGAGAGAAGGAGAATAGGAGTGAAGAGAGAAGATTAATCCCTGCTCACAGCACAAACAGAAGTCCAGATAACCCCTGTGGAAGGACAATCCAAGCACAGACAGGTGTTGCAAGAGTGACCGGTAGAGCAGAAATGGCACAAGACCAGGGTGTCATTGCCAAGTTGAATATCTCGGAGGAGTTCTGCGAATCGGTCAGCCAAGTGACATCCCATTTGCCTGATGTATAGAGAAGGGCAGAGAGAGAGCAGGAGATGCAGTAGATGATATTGGTAGAAGTGCAGGTGAAGGAGTCGGTGATAGCTTCCAGTTTCTATCTACCAAATCCACTCACAAGGCTTAGGTCAGCTCGAGGCGATATTAGAAGACACTTGCCCAAGGTGCCACACAGTGGGACTGAACCCGGAAACATGTGGTTGGGAAGCAAGTTTCTTACCACACAACCACTCCAGTACCTATTTATGTGTGTGTGGGTGGGTGTGTGTGTGTTTGTGTACATATAAATATATATATTATATACTTACATACCTACATACATACATACATACATATATATTTAAATAAGACTTTGGTTGCAACATCCTCTGGAAAATTATATATTTAAATATATATAATTACATATGGATACATAAATACACCTGTTCTGCTCTCTTCCAAATGAAATAAATACTGGAAAAGTTGTTAGTGACAAGTAAGCCAGTATAGTGAGCTTTAATTGACCTTCAGAAAGCATTGACAGGGTACCACACCTGCTGGTGTTTAGGTCACCAAGAAAACAAAGTACAGAGATGCTATTAAGCTTGAAGTAAGCTGTGACTTCAGAGAAGATTTTAGTGAGCAGGTAGGTATCTATCATCACTTGATTCTTTGCTCCCACTTGTTTATTGTAGTTCTTTTGGTAACAGTAGACAAGTCTAAGACCAGTTAAACATGGGAATTTCAGTATTCACTGTTGAATTTGTTCTTAATTATTTTCTAATTTTCTTAATTATTTGTACTATAAATCTTTCTGTAGCTCAAGTCTTTATTTATTTTGTTGCCTCTCATAGTTGCTTTGTTCTAGATCATCCTCTTTGACCACATTTATACAAATACATGTGTGCACACACATACACACACACTCACATGCACACATACATACACATGTCCACATAAGTAGACTATATCACACATGTACTCTGAGAGAGAATTAGAAAAGGGATTCACTAAATAACACATAATTCAAAAGAGAATTAGAGCAGAGATTCTGAATGATGAAGTAAAGCCTGCAATAGGGAGATCTTAAAGTAAATCCAACAAAGATAAAAGAAATAATTAACAGAAGACAAGACTCAACAACCATCAGTGAAGTTCTATAGGCAATAGGCTGAAAAGGGGTCAATACTCAGTGTAAACCAATGAGCACATGTGTGCATATTAGAGAGTGAGTGAACAAATGTATATTTGTATGTGAATAATCAAGCAGACATAAATGTCTGTGTGTATAAATAAGTTACATGAACAGATGACTTTTATCTGTAATATACTGAAAGCGGTGAGCTGGCAGAAATGTTAGCACGCAGGGTGAAATGCTTAGCAATATTTCATCTGTCTTTACGTTCTAAGTTCAAATTCCGCCGAGGTCGACTTTGCCTTTCATCCTTTTGGGATCGATAAATTAAGTACCACTTGCGTACTGGGGTCGATCTAATCAACTGGCCCCCTCCCCTAAAATTTCAGGCCCTGTGCCTAAAGTAGAAAGGGATATACTGAAGAAACATAAGTGCGAGTGCAAGTGTGAGTGTGTTAGTATTTCTGGTGTGTGTGTATGTGTGTGTGCAATCGAGTGTGTTTGTGTGTGTGTGTGTGTGCACGCGAGTGTGTTTGTGTGTGTGTGTGTGTGTGTGTGTGTGTGTGCGCGTGCACCAAATAATGATTAGATCTTTCATTGAGGTATGAATGAGTAAAAGACAGAAATTAGAGAGAAAATTACTGGTTGGGGAGTAAGGCATTGAAAGAGATGGGAAAATAAAGGAGGAAAAATAAAACCTAGAACAATGTAGATTATACACTGGACACATTTGAAAGTAGATAGTCACTAATTCATTTAGGTTAAGAAATATTGTTTAAATGCATGTATGTGATATATGAATATGCAGTTACAAACCAAAAAGAAATAGTGAAAAAACACTATGGAAAGAATAACAAAAAAATTTATTGCTCATTCATTATATATATTTATGGATAAAAATATATAATCATAGGATCTCATAAACACAAACAGACATATCTGAGTGTGTGTGGTGCATGTGTGTGTGTTTGTGTGTGTGTGCGCACAGGAAAAGAGGAAGAGAGGCAATGAGTGAGAGAGAAAATTTATTGTTTGAGTTTGTACTCAGAATTTTAGTTTTACATAGCAACATAAAACTCCAAGTAAGAATTCATACAGACTCTGGTTTAAATAAATATTATTCTATTTCACCTTGTATTAAGTACTTTCTTTCATTCGATTGCAATCAGACCAGTGTGATTTAGTATAACAATATATATATATATATATATATAACAAACAGCCTCCAAACCTTAAAAGATGATTTTGCTATCAATGTATCATTGAAACAGTTTCTGGTGGTGCCGAGACATAGAATCTGACAAAAGACTTCATGGGCAAACTGATAACAGATCAACATGCTTACAAATTGAACACGGAAAGCCTTAAAGCAAAATGGATCCCAAAACAAATGAAAGTAAATAACATTATCAAATACATAAAACTATGGAAATGGAGCTGGGCAGGATAATGTCTTGAAGACAAGTGATGACAATAAGTGGATGGAAAAGCCAACAAACTGGATTGTAAAAGATACAGTAAACAATGATGTACAAGACGTAGGGAATAAATTAAGAGCTTTGTCACAAACTGGAGATCAGACAGCAAAGTTAAAAGCTATAGAGATAAGGCAAATACAGCAGCTGGATTGGGAAAGTATGGCTCATACACACACACATGTGTGTGTGTATTGATTCAATCTAAAATACCTCCCAATCCCTTCTCATTAGTTAAAATAACATTTGCAACCACATGGCTTCAGGTTCAGTCCCACTACATGGCACTTTACCCAACTAATGCTTTATGAATGAATTTAGCAGATGGAAACTGTGTGGAAGCCTTTGTTTTGTGTGTATGTGTGTGTGTACTTAAAAATAAACTTGAATTGTTTGGCTAAACCATTCAAGGCATTACCCCAGCATGGATGCAGTCCATTGACTGAAACAAGTAAAAGTTAAAAGATAAAAGCTATAGATTCATCTCTCAAAGATTATGTTCAATTCCTGCCAGGGATTTCTTTACTTTTCAGCCCCTTTTAATATCAATAACATAAGTTAAGTGCAATTTGTTAAAATAGATTCCATTCAATCAACAATAGAAATGCCCAATATAAATTTGTCATGCTTTGTAAAAATGTTTGCAAACACAAAAACTCAACTACAGCTGGAAACGGAATTTTGGCAACTAATTTATATTGCATTGCACTTAGAATTTATATAACATGATATATACTATGTCACTATGATATATACACAGAACAGAAATTATTAACTGTGAATATCATTGCTTATTATTTTCATCATTATTTAGCTCTAGGCCAGCCCTGATTGAGGAGACTCATGATCAAAGGTCTTCCAACTATGACCATCTGTCTTAGTTTAGCCTATGTAATAAAGCCATATTCTTCTATGTGTTCTTGTGTAAGGTTTGAAGGATATTTGGCTGCTATTTCTAACAGGTTGAGCAACCACATATTGGCTTTCATGTGTTATCAGTGTTGCTCCCATCACTATTTGCAAAAAAAAATTTTTGAACTGCCACAGTAAAAAATTCTACAGCTCCCAACTTCTTCCTCCTGTGTCACAGCCACCATTAGAATCCAGTAATTTCACCACCACCATAACCATGATGACAACCACTACCACTACCACTACCATATATTACCAGCCACCATCCCCAAAATATACAACCACCAAACTGGATAAAGCAACATGATGCTAAACTAGCTGGAGGCAAAATTTGTGAATGGAATTTGTGAAAATGTTTATGTCTGATGTAACAGCAATTAATTGTCTCCTGTTGACCATGGAATGAAGCATTAAGGAAGAAAACACAATAATTGTTTTCTTAATTTCTTTGTGTTCTTTTTTTTTCTTTTGTGTATATCTTTGTGCTTGTGTCTGTTATTTTTTGTTTTCAATTACTCAAAAGATTCCTACTGAGTACAATATTTAACACTTTCAACTTTAGGTAATCTTAAAAAACAACTGATTTTAACCTACAAGGCCTAACTACATTTAAATAAAGGCATGCCTGGGGGAAATTAACAGATGATATTGTCAGCAATGTGGTATAAGCATTTAAACATTCAGCCTTTGCTGAAATGACAATACTATTAATAATAATTTCTAACATAGGCACAAGTCCACACATTTTATGGAAAGAATATCGAGTCTAGTACTTGAGTGGTACTTAATTTATTGACTCTGGAAGGATAAAAGTAGATATCTTCCCCGTGAACAAGGGTTTGAACAGAGAATGTAAAAGGAAAGATATAACAAAATATCATCAAGCCTTTCATTCATACTGCTATCGTTTCTGCCCACAATAGTAATAATAATCATTTCCATATTTGCCACAAGTGAGATGGAGGGGAGACATTATTGGAACACAACTATAATAATAATGACGATGATAATGATGATAATAATATCCCAGTGTCATTTTGGTAGCATGCATTGCTCTCTCACTCAATAATAGTAAGAAGAAGAAGGAGGAGGAGGAGGAGGAGGAGGAGGAGAAGAAGAAGAAGAAGAATTTTGGGTTTAGGTACAAGGCTAATAACTTTGAGGGGGAGGAGTTAATTGGTACTATCAACCCTAGTACATGACTAATATTTTATTTTATTAACTCCCCAAAAAGATGAATGGCAAAACTGACCTTGATGGGATTTGAACTTTGAACATAAAGGGCTAAAAGAAATACCACAAAGCAATTTTCCTAATATTCTAACAATTCTCCCAATCCACAATAGCTTTAAGCTAATGAAAATGATTATGCTATTCTTGTTCTGTTATCCTTTCATCATTTATTAATTGACATTACACTCTGAGTTCACCTGACACTTTACTCTAAAACATAAGGACATTGAGCTCTAACAACTGGTTGTTATTATTGCTAAGTCTAAGACTTATAAAACAGAGGTGGTGTTGTAGTGTTATCAAACAACAACAGTAGTGGAGAACATATACAGAAATATGTTGGAGCATCAGAGGGACCCCTTTAAGGCCAAGCTAAATAATCACAAATCCTTTTTTTAGAATCTAAAGGGTGTGCAATGTTACAATGATAGCTAGTTATATGAAAAGATTAAAAGAAGAAGGAATGTTGTATAGAATCCATTGGAAACTGCTTGAACAGTTTGACCCATATCTGAATAGAAGTAGACATTGCAAGCTTTGCTTGGCTGAGAGAAGAACCTTTCTACAAAATTCACACAATTCAGATGCTTTCCTAAACTCAAAAAGCGAAATATTTTATTGCAGTCCTCATGAAAGAAAATTCATTTTACAAGACAGTCATCCCTGTTTTTGACCTAGAGAATGACGAGTATGTACACACAGCTGACTTCACTCCAAAGGAAGCAGCATTTCTTTCCTTACTGAAAGTTTTATAACTTTTTACTACCCTTTTGCTCCAGTTTGTTATACTGTCACCAACCTACCAGGACTATATATCTATACCACCAGTAAAAAAGAGGCAAGTATGCCAACCAGTATGCCTGTAGAGTCATCAATATAGCTAGTGTGAGATTGTTGGTAACAGTCTTACCAGATGCCATAACCCGTAAAATACTGCTCTACCGTATAAAAATATAACCGCTCTATTTCTATTTTAGAGTTATATATATATATATATGTATATATATATATATATATATATATATATATATATATATATATATATATACGAAAGAAAAACAGTCGTTTCTAATTCTAAACTTTAAAAAGAACTAAGCAAAAAGATAAACAAAGCTTGATATCAAAATTAGGTGTCAAACACTGTCGCAGATGTAATTTTGGTGAATTGCATCAGTGATTTAACATAATTTTCCACTGTGAGCTGTTTCACTTACACTCTACAAGTACCATTTTTCTATTCATTCACTAAAATTAATAGGGTTCATCATTCATTGACAGACTATTCAAGTAATGAAGAGAGCATTTAATTATGCTGGTGAATGGGCTGTTTATGATAATGAAGCTTAGAAATAGACCTAGAAAGATTATAACTTGAATATAAAGAAAACATAGATAGAAAATTCTTAGGCTTGATAGATAAACATTCCCCAGATAGCCACAAATATAAGAAAAGCTTTAATAGATATTCCGTGAAAGTTTCTTACAGCTTCTCAACCACATGGTTTCAAATTCAGTCCCACTGCAAAGCACCTTGGGTAAGTATCTTTTACTATAGCCCTAGGTCAACTAAAGCCTTGGGGTGGATTTGGTAGATGGAAGCTGAATGAAGCCAGTTGTATTTGTATGTGCGCGCATGCAAGCATGTGTGTCTGTGTGTACCCTTATCTTGACATCACAATATGGTTCTAAGCAAGTATTACCATTATACAAGCAATGTTCTTCATTTCCAGTTTTGTGTGGAAAACATGTCTGCTCATGGGAATTATTAACTCGATTGGAAACAGTTTGCAAGAGAAGGGTATCAAGCCTTAGATAATCTTTCTCTACTTATTCCATCTCATCTATGCAAGAATGGAAAAGTGGACATTAAATGATAATGATGAGGTGGAATATATATATATATATACATATATATATACATATATATACATATATATATACATATATATATATATATATATATATATATATATATACACTCTCTGAGTGGTTGGCGTTAGGAAGGGCATCCAGCTGTAGAAACTCTGCCAAATTGGACTGGAGCCTGGTGTTGCCATCCGGTTTCACCAGTCCTCAGTCAAATCGTCCAACCCATGCTAGCATGGAAAGAGGACGTTAAACGATGATGATGATGATGATGATGATATATATACATATGCTGAAAAGATGATAATACACCATTTCAGTTTCAATTCAGTTTAGTCAGAAACTTGCTGCTCATGAAAAGAAATCAGTAAATTGTAATGGTACAGACTTTCATACGCTGGTGATACAGATGTTAAACAAGACAAGTCTGAGGCTCACTTTCAATTTCTGCTTGTAGCCATGCCTTTTATTTATTGTTTGTCATCTCTTTCAGAAAGGCATAGATATCACATATTCTCTTCCTTTCCTCATAAAATTCAGTTTTTATGCCTGCATTAAGACATCAGTTAAGATGCTGACTAAATAATTAAATGGCAGCAAAGTTGATCCTGCAGTAGATGAACTGTAAATTTTAATTTTGTGTTACCTGATAGCTAAGTTATGTGAATATGCAAGAGACATAAGGTGGGGGTAAAACTTACTCTCACACACTTTTGTTTCACAGCAACGTAAGCCACCCTCATTAGTTTACTTACAAATGATAGTGAAAGACCAAAGTGAAAAAAAGTGCACGACAATAACAACAACAAAAAAGGTAGTTTTGATGTTAAAAATGTCACACATAAAATAAAAGAAAAAAATGTTCCACCTTCTCCATTTTGAAATCAAATCTCTGATTACACCAGTCTGACATGTTAAAAAAGAGATAAATAATAAAAACCTTACTCCTCTGGTCATTTCAGATTGATTCAACTAAATAATATACATCAAATATCTCTGTATTATTTATCAGATAAGATTTTTGTTGGTTTCCCTTCACCAAGGTTTTTAGAGTTAGCAGGAAATAAAATAAATAAATAAATAAAAAAGTAAATAAATCCCTGTCCAAACTACCATTCCCTTATCTGGATGGTAGATTTATGGCAACAAAACTGTTTTGCAGCTTCTTTTTCCTAATCATATCCAAACACTATCACATACCTAACCTCTCAACCACCTCAGTTGTATTTGGTTCCATTTGGAAGCGATTTAATTATATATACAACACCACTACCAACACCAACACCACCAACAATACTATCATTGATGATATGATTAATTGAAAGAAAAGTATTTATTTTCCAAGTGTAAATGAGTAAAAGTGTGTAGGAGAGGGAAAGATTAGTGAAACTTAAACATTTTCTGTTTTCCCCTCTCTGCTTCAGCTACCTCCATCATCCTTACAACCACAATTAGAATCAGTGTAATACTCATCCTTAACATAATCATCATCACAATCCCAACCTCTACTGCCACCACCACTTCTAAAATACATCAACACCCAAGCATTAGAGCTAAAATCACTGAATATACCACCATTAATAATTCTTTCTAACTTAGGCACAAGGCCAGCAAAAATTTATGGGGTGTGGGTGTGACCCAAGAGCAACAATTACATCAACAAATGGTACATATTTTATTGACCCTGAAAGAATGAAAAGCAAAGTCGACTTCAGCAGAATTTGAACACAGAACATAAAAAAACCAACAAAATGCCACCTAGCAATCTGTCCAGCATTGCTAATGGCTCTTCCATTTATAATGATAACAACTACATATAACTGCCACCAGTAGCAATGGATCACATTTTTTCTAAACATTTGTTTTGGTTGGAAGGATTGAAAAAATTCAAACATTTACCTACAAACTGTTGATGCACCTATTTTTCTACAGCCAGACACAATAACCTAACATCAAGTACTCATCATAGTTTCTTGCTAGGGTAGATAGAATCTAATAGTTGCGGAATGAAATTTGTTACCTTAGGACATTTTATCATAGCAACAAGAATCTCAATACATAGTCCCAACCATCTTGTAGAATTGAGTGGAAAGTGCGACTGAAAGATTAAAAAATGATAGACATATCCACATAACTATTGATATGATTAGTAGAAATTATTTATATCCATGTGTAAATAAACTAGATATTATAAGGAGGAAGGAATAGTAGGGGAATAATGAACCATGAACACTTTCTGTATTTTCTCCTCAATTTCAACCATATTTTGCATCTCCACAACTATCACCACAACCATTATCACTAACCATTTCCATCTAAAATACATAGCATTAAGACAAAGCTTCAGTCCACTCCTGTCAGTGGCATAGATGCTGCATAATTGACCATTGTTTTATTGACATGTTTTATTTGCTTGATGTAGTTGGCAAAGCCCATGCAGAAAAGTTTGGCAGCAACAATAACAACTGCAACACCATCTAAAGTCACTTGGAAACTGAGATCTCAGTAACAATAAATTTAAATTCAAATCATCAGGAATTTAGCAACAAGCTGCTCAGACAAGCTGTCTGTCATACATCTCTTTTCTGTATATTGCCATGGTGACAAAGAAAAATATTGCTTATTGTTCTTTTGTTGGTTTAAACAATTTTGGATATGAAGTTGTTTTATTACTAAAATTGTTATTACAAGGAAATCATCATTATCATCACAGTTTCAAATTTTCCATAGCCTACTTTGTTTACCATCCTTCCAGTGCTTATAAAATCTATTCAGTCAACTATACTCCACCACTACAAATGTGTAGTTTTGTATGAGTACAATATTTCATCACCATCATTCACATCCATTTTCCATGCTTGTATCAGTTGGATGGGTCTTAACACTCATTACAGTTCACATCAGTTTGCTCACACAGCAATAAAGAAGACCAGGCAACTTTATAATTATATAAGTCTTACAACATATATTTTATCACCCCCACTAACACTAGAAGTGTTTTTTTTTTCATGTTAGTGAACAGAAGAGTTCCTTCAAACCTGCACAAAGTCTTATTCGGAGTTAATGTCCTACTAAACAAGCAACCAGAGACATGATTTGCAAAATCCATGTTTCACTCCTACATACCATCTTTGGCATAGTTTTTGTGGTTGGATGCCCTACACGTCACTGGCCACCTTACAAAAAACACTGGGAGAATCTTATGGTAACATCAACAATATAAGTTCTCCCATGCAGGAGGACGAAAGAGTCTTTGGTACCCTGTATCAATTCTTATTCAGAGATACTGCCTTTCAAGATGGGTAGCCTGTAATGTAGCTTGCTGAATCTACATTTCATTCATACAGTCTTTAAAATACTGTATGTTTTTTTTGCTTTATTTCTTTTTAATGTGTGTGAGAGTTCAATTGATTATAGTGATCCTTGTACATTATTTCTACTTCATTTTAACAACCTCAGAAGGTTATAAGCTGATCTCAGCAGTATTAAAACTCAGAATAAAAAGGTCTTTAATTAAATATTGTAAAGCACTCTAATAATTCTTCCAACCTACCACCTAAGTGAAATTCAGAAGTAAAAATTAAATTATTTTAAATCCTCAGTTTAATAGGTTTATTATTTTAAAAATATATAAAAATAGTTTTGATTCTATTCTGTTATTTAAAAAGAAAAAAAAAGAAATCATGAAATCTCCCCCCAAAAAACCAGGTTTTTTTGAAGAATTTCTAAACAACTCAGTCTAAACGAACAAACAAAAATTATTGCTTATTTGTAAATTTATAAATACATGACACTTAAATATGCAAAGTCATTAAAAATGAAACAAAAAATTGAGAAAATTCAAAATGATTCAATTAAATTGCTTTCAAATATAGATGTGTAGATATAACTCATAATTATAGCTACATATACCAGTAAAAACGTAGTTTAACCTTATAATTTAGTGATGTTCAGAGCAGATTAAAATAAAAATCTGTACAAGGGACAAGTATGATTTCATTCATCTATGGCATATATAAATAAGTTATAGTTTATTGGTGATTAGTGTTGTTTTTTTTATCTATTTTACATATATGTATGTATGTATGTATGTATGTATTATACATATATATACACACACACGTATATATAATTTTCTGCATTTTGCTAATGTTTTGTAAAGTAAATTAAATAAATACATAAACAAGAATATAGTGGTTGGTTATCTTTCTATTTCAACTATAAATCATCAGATAAAACATCTATGGCTCAAAATTTAATGAAATATATTTATGGATTATGGTGAGGATGATGATGATGATGGTGATAATGATGGTAGTGGTGGTGATAGTGATGATGATGATGAGGATAATGATGACGATGACGATGATAGCTTTTATTGTTATTTTTGTTGTTGTTCTTATCATCATTATTATAGGGATGGGGATGGTGGCAACAACAATGATGATAAATACAAAAATGCCATACTTTTATTTCGCTTATTTTTGTTTTGTCTTGTTTCTCTCCCCAAAATTAAATGTATTCTATTCAGCAAGCAAACATACTTGCACACTGATAGACATATACAAATACAGGAATACATCTTTGAATGCATATGTGCATGCACACACACACACACACACACACACACGCACACACATACACACACATATCATATGTATACTTACACACACATATGCAAAGACACATAATTAGAGAATTTATCCAGCCTTTTTTCTTTTTAATGAAACACATTTTTTTAATATACACACACGTGTGAGTATATATATATATATATATATATATTTATATATATATATATATATATATATATATATACACACACAGATACATATATATATATACACACACATATATATGTACATAAAATAAATGTGTTTCATATATATGTATATGCCCACACACACACATGTATGAGAGAGAGAGAGAAAGAGCCTATATAATAGTATTATTCTGTATCAGGACAGTGCATGTTGTAATTTTTTTCTCTCATAGTTTCTGGTTTTCTGTAGCTGTCAAACTGATAATAGGAAAATCAAAGCTTCTAAAACATCATTAATCCATTTATCTGATCAGCTCTTATTTATCAAAACTATGAAGATCATAAGAGCAACAAATCACTGCCATCTGTTACAAACTATGAGAGAGAAAGACAGAGATAGAATGGAATATATATATATATGTGTTAATGTATATGTATATATATATATTGTTGTACTTGGGGATGGTCATATTGCCATGTATATATATGTATGTATATATATGTATATATATGTATACACACACACACAACACACAATGAGGGAAGCATGGGAGGAGAAAGAGAAAGTAGTGTTTTCAATAGAACAATTATACTGTGGATGATATATAGATGATGATGAAGATGTTTTAGGAGGAGAAGGAGGGTTAGAAGTGGACCAGAGACAATGGTGATGACCACCCCACCACAGCAACAAAAAAGTGATGATGATAATGGCTATGAACTATGGGAAGGGGGAAAAAATAATTAAATGATACCACAGTCATTTTCAGGAACTAATGTGTGCATGTGATGTGTGTGAGTGCATGTGTGTATGCATGCAGCAAACACACATCTATGAATAAGTGCGTCAGTATGTATATATGTATGTTTGTATGTGTGAGTATGTATGTACATTTGACATAATCATAGTTACTTGAAAACATATTGAGAATACAAACATAGTTACACACATTTATGCATGTGTGTGCATGTGTGCACACATCAATATAAAAATGTACACGTGTATTCACCGTATACATACATGCATGCATTCTAACTGTATAAAATATATATGCATGTATATGTGCCTATGGAGAAAGAGATATAAAGTGTCACCGTCATCATCATTTGTGTTCCAATACATTCATGCATATACACATATGTATCTGTATGTATACTACAAGTGAAAATGAAAACATTGAAAATGTTTTAAATTATCAGACTGTATTAACACACACACACACACACGCACTTTCTTAATTTTCTCTATTGTCATTACTTTGTTTTCTTCTTTTCATTCCTTTTGGGCTATTTGTTATTGTGTTTTTTTTAGGTCTTACTTTCCTTACAGTTTTCATTGTTTTACATGTCATATCTTCCCCACCCTAGTCCCCCAACATGTTTTCTTCACTTCAAAATTACATTTATAGAAAATTAAAAAGAAAGATGAATACTCTGATAATAAAAATAATTAATAAAGAATTGAGAGAGGGGTGGAGTGTGTGTGTGTGTGTGTGTGTGTGTGTGTGTGTGTGTGTGTGTGTGTGTGTGTGTGTGTGTGTGTGTGTGTGTGTCTGTCTGTCTGTCTGCCTGGTAAGAAGTGTTGGTCTGTTGAGTGTGGTAGCAAAGAAAGACTCCACAGAAAGCATGAGAAACATTGGTGAACTTAGAACTTAATATGTTGGGCCTCATAGATGAGATGACAAAGTATTGAAAGCAATCCTTGCATGACAAAACAAACAAAATCAAAATAAAGATAATTACATTGATAACAATGAGGAGGAAGACAACGAAAATGACGATGATGATAACAATAACAACAAAAACAATATGATCAATTGGTTTCTTGTCAAAGTAAATTCACCTCACTGTATACGCTACAAATTCCATTGAAATAGGTTGCTTGAACTGTTAGAAATAGAAATCAAATTCCCTCAGATCACAGCTTATCATTATACAAAAGATGGGATGGACACAGCTGGAATGCTTTCACTCTTAAGGTGGTCTGTTAGGGCTCATCTAGGGTTAACAATTGAACTAACATGGACAAGGGGTGAGAAATTCCAGAGAACTAGTTTCAGATGAAAATATATAAATACTTAAATAGTTAATCCTTTGGTCTCCAGTCTTGACCTTCTCTCTGCCTTCTTGAATCTTTATTCCTCTGTGATTGACAAAATAGGTGATAGTCCTGTTGTATGGTCTACTGAATTGCTATAACTCAACTGTATATATTTTTGGCATGTGGATTTCTTAATTGCTTTATATCTTGGAGACATTAAGCTCCTAGTAACTTAATTAATTTCAGAAACTTTTTCCTGCAATAGGCTTCCTATAAGTAGACTTGAATTTAGCAGTGATTAGCAGTGGGATGGCACAACAGAAAAAGCTGCGCCAGATTAAATGCCTTGTATTCATTTACTTGTGTCTTTTCACATCCTAAGTTCAAATTCCAGAGGAATTGACTTTACTTCTACCTCACTTGGTCACTAAAAGAGGACTCAATAATATACAGTGGTGATTCAATCAACTATGGCTCTTATTTAGAGGTTTCTGTCACTGAGACAAATAGGCCAACAGAAACTCAATGACATGCTCACCATGAAAAGCAAATGGTAAGATCAGTGCTAACATACTTAGTATTGTCAGTTAAGGAATTCTAATCAATTAAAATTACAATTGTAGTGAGGAGAAAGAAGCATTAAGACCCCCAAGGTTACTGTTTTACAACTAGCCAATACGTTTACGGTGTACCTTCCCATGGTACATTTTTACATCCAAACAGACTGTGTACTAAAATTTCTTGACCATAAACAAAGTGCAATGCTGGGTATTATATGAACTATGGATCTTCTAGTCAGGCAACCTATCAATTAACTTGACCAGCAAGAGATAACAAAAAGCCTCCACATAGTTATTCGATCTGCTAGAAATAACAGCCAGATCTCCCTGAAATTACATTGTCTTTCAAAAAAATGCAGTTCACGTTGGCTAATGTAAACTTAGATACACTGAATAAAGAGTGGCGACAATGGGTAGAACGTCTTTTATCCTAGGTTGCTGACTTGAGGCTAAATAACAATATAACAAGTGAATCAGTTGCAACTCACACATAGACTTTATGATAATGATAAATTGATAAACTCGAAAGGAAGAAGAAAAAAAACTAACGAAAATGAGTTTTCTTTGTGTATATCGTCCACCTCAAAAATTAACAAAGAGAAAGTGATAACATACAATGTGTAAATATCTACCACTAACTTACATTTCCTTCTTCTAAACTAGTAACATTGCACCTTCTGCTTCGGATCTTCCTTTAAATTATTAGTTGAACACAGACCTCAACCTGAACTCTATATTTCTTTCTTGATTTCAGTGGCAGAAATATATTTCTCTCTCTTCGTCTCTTCCTTTCCTTAGGGGAAAATAAATCACCTCTCTAATAACCCATCTATGATGGTATAGGTAAGTTTGCAATGAATTGCATGCAACCCTACTCTGCTTTGCCCTTTTCTTTTTTGCTACAATTTCAGTTTGTTTTCCTGCCTATTTTTTTCTTTTGCTGTCTGCTGTTATTATAGATTTTTTAAAATTGTTTGTTTATCCTTTATTGGCGTAATGTGTAAAAACAAAATTCCAAACAAATGGTTTCGATACAGTTTTTAACAGAGAAATCTAAAGGAATTAGATGAAAGTTCTCCGGTAATTTTCTCTCGTGTAAATAAATGCTTTAAAGTTAATTTTAAAATTTGTCAGCAAAATCTTATAAAATGACAATGTTCTAAAAGATGTACATGTTTATATGTTATATATGAAAATAAAAATTTGAAGTTTTATATGGAAGTAGAAAAGCTAGGAGGAAGAAAGTATGATGCGGGCTTCGAAGCAACACACGCACATGTGTACATGCATTCATACATACATACAGTAAAGCTATAAAGTATCGTGGACTAAATAACCAATTTTCCTTTACATCACACCATATCATCGTAAAAAAGAAAAGGACACATCGAAGACATCCCTAACACGACTAAGATCGGCCACAGGTAGAATGCCTAGGTTTGATCAGTTACTTTTAACCTGGAGCAGAATAATAATAATAATAATAATAATAATAATAATCCTTTCGGCGATAGGGAGGGGGCTAGTCGATTACATCGACTCAAGTACTTGACTGGTACTTATTTTACAGACTCCGAAAGGAAGAAAGGCAAAGTGAATTACGGATAATGATAATCCTTTCTACTGTAGGCACAAGGCCTGAAATTTTGGGGGAAGGGGTAAGTCGATCACATCGACTCCAGTACTTGACTGGTACACACTTCTCTAGAGCTAAGTGGGTAATACGGTTTCAGTTGTTGATAATTTAGAAATGAAACGAAGTTTCGAACAGAAATGAAAAAAAAAAAAAAAAAAAAGTCCCAGAATTCAGTTCTACCGCGCCGATTAATCTGGTTATATAATTTTATTTCAAATCAAGTGTCCTGTGTATGTGTGCAAATGTGTCAATGGGCAGTGTAGTGCAGTTGATAATCACTAAACAAATCGATCGCGCAACCTGCTTTTCCGATTCCCAGTTGGAAGAATTGCTTCGTGCACACACACGCGCGCGCGCGCAAATATACACACACACACATACACACACACACACACACACACATTTACCGTTACTTTCACAGGGAAGGCAATGATTTCGCATACCCACTCCACTACACTCCTGAGTTTCCGTCGTATCCATGTAAGAAATTACAAAAGCGGAGAGAGAGAGACAATCTGTTATGCATATGTATGAAAGATAAAATGATTTATAGATATTGATACAGGCAAAATACAAAACAAAAATCTCTTTTGAAACAACCGTTTTTTCCTTTGGTTTTAAAATTAAAAATAATATATTGTTAGTATATCTTTCAAGAGAAACAACAATAAACAAGTTGATAAAGAGAAACATACAGAAAGAATATGGGTACGGATTAGAGAGAGAATGTGTGTGTGTGTGTCTGATAGAGAGAGAGAAAGCGTGTGTGTCCAGAACCCCAGACCTGGCCATTATATACAAGAGTTATGTCCCTTGATGAAAGACCACTTGGGGCATTTTGCAAGTTCGACCACATCAAATCTTTTTGTTTATATTATAAGAGGAAAGAAGAAATCTGGATCGAGGAAAAGAGAACTGAAACATACACAACACAGCACAAACCTACATGTAATAAAAAGACGAAGTATCGTAGAATAAATAAACAAATTTCTTTAAAATCACACCCTCCCATCTTGAAAAAAAAAAGGTAAGACTAAGGCAACTAGATTTCCACAACTTCCTATTTACTAACATATCTAAATACATTTTTTAATTAGCGTACATGCATGAATGTATATCTTATCTAAATTAATTATGTCCAGTGAAATCAGGCATAAAGCACCATTTTTTTTTTTTTTTTTTGTTATTGCCCACAAGGGGCTAAACATAGAGGGAATGAACAAGGACAGACGAACGGATTAAGTCGATTACATCGACCCCAGTACGTAACTGGTACTTAATTTATCGACCCCGAAAGGATGAAAGGCAAAGTCGACCTCGGCGGAATTTGAACTCAGAACGTAACGGCAGACGAAATACCGCTAAGCATTTCGCCCGGTGTGCTAATGATTCTGCCAGCTCACCATAATACAATATATTTAACATTTAAAAACAGTGTGTATTCAGGTGTTTGCATACAGACTGAGAAAGTAGAGACTGAGAAGAATGTATGCTTAAAATTACTTTTGATATCAATATCAATTTTCTATTCTCAATAAGACTGAGATACAAAATATCTGGCTTTAACATATCAAGTATAAATTCATCTAAGAATTCATTGTTTATTATGAATTATCTCTTTTCTTGTTTAGTCACCTGCCCCTAAGGTATCCTTGATCAAACAGACCCATCTGTATAGAAATTACATTATGAAATGTGACCTTTCCATGTTTATAAAAACGAGAGGATGTCATTTGAGGGAAATTTGAGAGCTATTTCTAGCAAATCAGTCGACCGAATACTGACACCTGCTTTGGTTTCCTATATTCAGAAATAGAAGTGATCAGCAACTATGAGTGATAAATGCTATTAAAATTATATTTGAAAACTATAAGTGAGGCAGGCAATCAAGTGATGCTTTGTTAGAGACCAAAAGTTTATTACATGTTATACAAGGTGAAGAGAATAACTCAAGCACACACTAACTAGAATACTGACATGAACGTACACATTCAGGCTTGTTTATTTTATACAATGATTGTTTCTTTATAAAGTCCAAGATTCTTAAGTACAGAGGGCAATGGGAAAAGAGCAATAACGAGATATTCATACTTTTATTAATGAAAATGTGAGACTTTTTGAAAAGAAGAATTCTTAGACAAAGCATAAAACTTGCATCTATAGTCATATATTGGCAGTTTGTGTAACAGTCATACTAAAACATATATACTTGTGTTGTTTTTTTTATATATATCTTGTACAAAATATTTTTTCTTTATCAGTGAGTTTTGGGTCTCCAAGTTTCACAAGTCACTGAAATATATATGCATATGCATCTACACACAAACACCCACACACATGCATGCACGCACACACACACACACGCACTCACAAACACACACACACACACACACATGGGTTGGACAGGATGACATAGTCTGAGACAATTCTTATTCAATGTTGCTGCCCTACTGAACATGTCAGAAGAACGTATCTTGCTCATCTGTCCCAAGTTTTGCATTATTTCTATAGTAAGATCCCTTTCCTGATGACAATCATTTTACAGAAATTACCTCTAGTATAATTTGATAGGATTTCTCTACTCTATATTTTCTATGTTGATTTGCTAACTTCTTCACAAAATGCACTGTATGCATTTAACATAGAATCAACACTTGTTGAGAGAGAGAGAGAATCCGAGTGAGCAGGTGAAAGGAGAGAGAAAAAGTATGAGAATAATGGGAAAAGCAAAGTGATATGAACAAGAGGGCACTATACAAAGAGACTATGTAAGAAAGAATGACAAAGCTGCTACATGTTGGTTATTGGTAAAGAGCTTGAATAGGAAAATACCACGAGCAGTATAATGAGAGAAGAAATTGATGTATGCCAGCCAGGAGTGTTAGGAGAGAGTAATATAGGAGTGAGTGAAAAACTGCAGGTCAGCAATGAACTCAAGAGATAGTATGAGAGAGTAAGCAAGAGATTGTGACAGAATGGAGGACATCAATAAAGAGTTATATGTGAAGATATGTCAAATCTAACACATCCCTCATTACATAGATGTCATGATAGAAGAGAGGTTGAGTGGTTATCAGTGATGGTGTGTTGACTGAGTACGAAAATTTCCAATGCCATTCCTTAAAACCCAGGTAGAATAGAACAGTGAATAAGAGAGTATGAGTAATAAATAAAGAGGTGATATAGTGGAGCAGCAGATGGAAACAGGTGCATAATGTGGATATATATATTCTAGTTCGCATCCCCACCATCTTTTTCCTGTCCATTCAACAGGCAAGCATTGGTCGAGAAGTTTCCTCTAGAAAATATGTCTCTTTTCTTAGTTCTTTGTCAATTCCTTCATAAGGTTCAGCTTCTTGTAATTAGTTTACACCACTCCATCTCATATCATCCTGAGTCTCCCTGTTCTCCAAGTTTCATCTACTTTGAGCATTCGTCACTTCTTTATACAGCTCTTCCAACATCACATTCCCATACCAGTGTTATTCTATCTTGCAAGCTACATCTCTTCTCTGAACTCATTTGAGCTCCCAACTTCATGTATCTACTTCCTGCAAAGCATGTTCATTTCCTATGAAGCCACCAGAAATCCCCCACATTCAGGGATCACAAACAATATTGCTTTTCACACAATTTCATCATACAATTTGCCTTTTACTTATTAGCAGTAGTAGAGGCAACCTGAACTTTGAACATATATATAATACATATTCATGCATGTATTAATGTGAGTATATAGAGCATGTGTGTTTATCATCGGTATATAATATACACATAAAGGAGGCAAGCTCACAGAATTACTAGCACGCCAGACAAAATGTTTAGCAGCATTTTGCCCGTCTTTACACTTTGAGTTCAGATCCCACCAAGGTTAACTTTGTCTTTCATCTTTGCACGATTGATAAAATAAGTACCAGTTAAGTACTGGGTCAATGTAATTGATTTACCTCTATCACCTAAAACTGCTGACTTTGTGCTAAAATTTGAAATCAATACATAATTATACACTTCAATTATATATATTATGCAACTCAACCATATATGATAGATAAAGCATATCATTATATGTCATAACATACACACTTGCATGCATGTATAAAAAAACATTGGGGAAAGCAAAATAATACCTCGTCAATGGTTTTCTTAAACAAATGAAGATTTGTGTCAATGCAACAATCTTTCCTTCATTTCTTCTGAAGATGATTTTGATCATCTCTTTTTCTTTCTTCCATATATTTTTTTTTATTTGTTCCCCCACCCCACCCCACCCCACTATCCCTCTCTCACCTTGAGAGAAAATACTTCTAAAGTTCAAAGATAATGTTGTTCATAATGTAAAGGCTATGATTTTTCAGGCAGAAATATCTTTCATTTGTCTAATGACATGACAATGAAGTATGTTGCAAGTACTTTACTCACCAATATAACAAAAAGAAAAAGAGAAAAAAACTTGCATAAAACAAGGTTTTCAATAGTCTGCCTGGAAAGCTTGTCATGTTGATAATAATAAAAAATACTGAAAGCTATATAGTTAAAATAAAACATTTATAATATTATCATTTGGCAGAATCATTAGAGCATTGGTATTTATAACAGCTCTTTACAGTTTGAATTCTGTTTCAACCTAGGTCAACTTTGCCTTTTATCCTTTCAGAGTTGATAAAGTACCAGTCAAGTACTGGAGTTGGCATAATTGACTAACCACTTTGTGCCTATGTTCAAAATTATTATTCTTGTTGTTATTGTTGTTTGCAGTGAATGGATGCAAGACAATTTTGGGGAAAAACTGGATTTACCACATTTAATTTGATGGAAAGGAAGTTTGTATTTTCCTTCCTCTTCTTTTTTCTTTTTTTTTTTTTTTTTGCAAATAAAGGACTTCAGAGTAATTTAGCATTTACCTGTGATTTAATATAGCTATAGAAATGCAGAAGGAGATACAATCTACATATATAGTAGTTTTGAAATTCATTTTGACCAAAAAGAAAAGAAAGAAGTGATTAAAAAGAAGATAGATGTAAAAGGAGGCATTTGCACTGATATATTTTAAACACCAAAATTCACATTTTAATCAGTGGTAAAAATGTAAACTTCGAAAGGGAAAGCATCAACAGCTGCTTATCATTAGCAAGCATTGTGAACTAGAATGAAATAGTGTACAGGTCAGCTTCCGGAAAAATGGTTGGAGAGAATTATGCCACATAAAAGACTATTCATAGTCCCTCCATCATCTTATTGAGAACTGGGCAAAGAGGAAAGTGACTCTGCATCTTAAATATTAGAGAGAGCCACCATATGCTCTTGAAGGAGTAGTTAAAAGAAATTTTTGCTATGTATGGCATGAATTCCATCAACCAGAACAGGATGTATGGAAGTGCGTTGGTGCATTGTTAGTTTTCATGTTTGTGTGAAAGGAGGAGAGGTTATGCATATGTATGTGTGTGTCTGTGTGTGCACATTTTAACATGTCCTGTAAGCTTTGTGTAAAGTTTCAATAAATATATGAACACTTGTGAAAAATAAAAATAAAAATTTAAGCAGGCAAAATTGTTAGAATGCGAGAGAAAAAGAAAATGGATTTGAGTTAGTTCAAATCTTGCAGAAGCCATCTCTGCTTTTGATCCCTCTAGAGACCATCAATAAAATAATGTGCCAGTCAAGAACTAGGGTTCATGGTATTTACTAATCTTCTTAAATTTGCCACCCATGTACCTAAATCAGAAACCATTATCAAGGAGGCAGTCAGCTGACAGGACTTTAACACACCAAAACCTTTAGTACACTAGCATTCTTATTGGATTCTTATATTCTGTGTTCAAATCCTGAAGAAGTCAACTTTGTCTTTCATCCCTCTAGTATCAATTAAATGAAGTACCAGTCAAGTACAAGAGTTGATGGTATCAATCTCACCCTTTGCTTTCAGAATTGCTGGTTTTGTGCCTAAATCAGAAAC
The DNA here is from genome assembly GCF_046866305.1 of Octopus bimaculoides. Classification (NCBI taxonomy): domain Eukaryota; kingdom Metazoa; phylum Mollusca; class Cephalopoda; order Octopoda; family Octopodidae; genus Octopus; species Octopus bimaculoides. The sequence continues at coordinate 45,757,961 of NC_142932.1, read as the reverse complement.
AAATATCATTATCATCAAATGTTACTGTCTCGATGAAATGAAAAACTGCACTCATTAGTGAAAGTGTTTCATTCATTCATTTCTTTTTCTATTATATTAAATAGATGAAATATGCATTATCTATTTATGGAGTTATTTTATTTCATTTATTTTTATTATATATATATATATATGTGTGTGTATGTATATATATATATATATATATATATATATATATATATATATGCACACATACACACACACACATATGTATGTATATATATTTATATATGTGTGTGTGTGTGTGTTGTGTTACTTAGTAACATTTGAACCCTCTCACTTGCATAATTTCTTTATGCTGACAGTAGATTATTTAGAAAAAATTGCACTGTCTTTTCTATGTTGCTGCTGCCTAATTACAGCTAAAGAAAAGTTGGATGAGAATTAATTCTCCTTATCAGTGAGAATAAGGCACAAACAACTCCAAAAACACATCTTCAATAAAGAAATAAACTAAGTGTTCACTATCCAAATAAAATTTATACTAGCCTTTTGCTAATCTCATCATTCAGTAAATAATATAGTTCAAGTTGTAAAAAGTTAAGATAATTCCCTAGCTTCTCTTTCCCTCAATTAGATATTGCTAACTAAAAGTACAGTTTGATAAAAAGATAAAAAGAGAAAGAAGAAAAAAAGTCTAGCAGCACGAAGTAGTTCTCTCCCTTCGTTGGCCAGGGAGTACTAAAATAACTGCCTTTTGGTGAACAACTAAGCTAAGCCAACTACAAATACATTGACACTGACACAAGGCAGCACAGAAGCAGCTTACGCAGTCCACCCAATTTACTCCATGTAGCAGTCATAGAAATCCATTTATAAATTTCTTTTATAGCCTTATAGGGAAACCACATTTCATTCTCTATTATCTTTTTTTCTTTTTTTTTTAAAGTTGTCCATCTTAGGACAGCATGACCTACGTTGAAAATTATGACCGCCATGGATAAAACATCTTGACCCACCTGACTGACATGTTGGCTTATCCAAAACACTAACCATAAGCAATGCTGACTGGATCAGCTGATGGAGCTGCCTGAGGTTAACGAGGTACAAATTTCATTATGAAATAGATTTGACAGTTATAAATATATATTTCCATATGTGCAAACACATGTATGTATTCTTTTGTGTATGTATATTTTAGTTTGTAAATTATTCAAAATCTCTCAGTCCTTCCTCTTCATGCTTATGTCCCATTGCCTACTGAGTTGCAGAAGTACTTCTAACTGAAGACTTCGTTTTCAACTGGTCTCTATCACTGAATGCAAATTAGACTGAATGAGCCCATCCTCTTTTTAAGATTAAGCCCATTATGGGATTTTGAACAGACTATGCAAGCTGGTGAAAAACCATCAATTTCACAGTGGTTCCCTCACAATAACTAACTATAGTATCAACTCAGGGGCACCTATTTACACCTAGGTCTTCCTTACCCAATCTATACCAAGTTATTTAATAAGTACATTATCAGTTATCACATTATCCTCGTGTAGAAAGAGAAATAATGTTTTAACTTTTTAAAACTTTAAAATAAGTATGATCTTCTTTGGGTTTTTTTTTTATTTCCTCTTGCCTTTATTTTAACTCAGATTATTGATTGTAAATAAGAATTATAATTCAAATCAATTATAATATTCATCCATGGAAAAGAAAGAGGAGGAAAGATGCTTGAAGAAAGTGATGAAGAAAGAAAGGAAAGAAAAGAATAGCTTTTAAAATGATTAAAATTAAAATATATATACCTATTTTTTGTCATGTTAATTTACATTTGTTTCAAAACTATACACACTCACATATGCTAACATACTCACACATACACATTATATATTGACAAATGCAATTAGCTCTATTTTTGGTTTGCTGTGATTATCATGATGCAGGTGTGTAAGATAAATAATTATATAAACAGCAATAAACATTATTAAATAAACTCTCTTTTGACATAGGTGTGTTTAAGTGAAATACATATATGCATGTGTGTGTGAGTGCATGTATTATACATACATAAATTATATACATAAATATTATTAAATAAACATCTCTCACTTCTTAGATTGTGAGAAAATCTAATCTAATCTCTAAATAAGTAATTAAGTAAGAAACAGGAAATTTTTAAAAAACTGTTAATGAACAAATTGATTAGAAATTGTCTAATACTTGCTTTATACTTCATACAAGAAAGCAACTAAATTTGTTTATATTTCATATAAATAAATATAAATATTTATAAGCACACACTCTTACTTTCAATCATACTGGTACATGCACATGCACACGCTTTGTGTATATAAATATATATATATATATATTTACATGCATAGACACACATGCACACACATGTATACATTCTCATAAAACATAGACACATATAAATATATAAGCTCCACAAATCACGGAGGTTTTTCAATGCTGTGGTTAAATTCAGTTGCTGTTAAGTAAATGAGAGAGAAATTTCCTTCCTTCTCCTCATGGATATGACACCAGTTTGACAACAGCAACATTCCCCCAGATCTGCTGTTTGTTCATTACAGTGAGGTTAATAAAGGTATGATAGATTATGTGTCCTTGTGTAAGACTCAACAGAATGCCTGAATTTCTGAATTTTTGTAATCTTAAAGATGTTTCACATATAAATGATTAAAATAAAACACTGTAATTTTAACTATAAATCTTTAATATTTTTAAAAACTAAAATAAGTATTTATTGGAATATACAGAATAAGTCTTGTAAGGTTGTAAACAAGTGACTGAATCAATGTCAGTATATTGCTGGTACTATTCTCATTGACCCTCAATAACTCCAACAGAGATTTGAATTCGGAACTCAGAGAGAGAGAGAGAGAGAGAGAGAGAGAGAGAGAGAGAGAGAGAGAAAGAGAGAGAGAGAGATTTTAATGCTCTAAGGTAGTTTGCTGCTTTATGCTTAGTGACCACCTGCATCTATCAAACTTAGACAGTTATTGATTTCTTTTCATCAGACACAAAACTAAATTATATAAGGGTTAGAAATTAACACCAGGAAATTACTAGTATCTGTTTTATAAACTAGTGGTGGGGTGAAAAATAAAACTGACTTACCAGCAAAACATGAGCTAAAAAAACTAGAAAAATCTGACAAAACTTAATACTGCACTGTATATATATTAGTTTGGTGCCTTGTTGTCTCTGCTATATTTGCTGCATATTAAAGTACTGTAATTAGCATTAATTAAAATGATGTACGTAGAAAAATCTGTAGCAGCTTTTACATAACTTCATTTTATTTTATTTGAGTTTTTAGAATTTAGGAGCCTTTTAGGAAAATTCTTTTACTTATAGTAGAGTTTTATAGTATATTTTATAGCATCAATCCAATATAATGATTTTATGTTGTAATCTTAAGCCTATTGCTTTCTAGTGATTTGCAGTTTACTGCATCTTTAATTTTTCTAGTCTATATGTATATATGTGAAATTTTTAGTTTTGTTTTCTTTTATTATTCCTCCTCCAGATATAAGATAAGGAGTCAAGAGGTAAGTATCATACACACACAAAAAAAACAATAATAATCTAACATGATCAAAGGAATGTATCAGACTTTTTTTTTTGTTTCTTTTTTTGTGTGTGTGTTTAGGCTGTGTTCATGTGAACAGATTAAATTGAAGAGATCAAAAGAAAAGAATAAAATCAATTGACCAGGTAAAGAGCAAAGAAACTAAAAAAGAGACTCAAATGAATGTTCGTGTTCTTTTAAATATTGAACTTGTAGAGAAAATAATAAGTAGAAGGAAGCATAGATTATTAGCACAAAAATTGTATAACAATTAATTCACTATGTGTGTATGAATAGATAGAGTGACAGTAAAACAGGTTGGCAGAAGTGACAGAGACCTTGTCTAAATATTTTATAGGATTTAAACTGGAAGCTATATAAGTTCAAAACCTGTCAAAGTTAATTTAGCTTCCATCATGCCTCAAAGAGAAATAATATATCATTTTTACATCATTTTCTCATTAACTGCATGGGTGGGACAAGTTTGCACCATCAAAGTGTATATTTACTTGTCATCTTCATAAGCTTTAGCGAAATAAAATCTGACATACAATTTTTCTCTCTCTTATACACACACACATATATATCTTTCATGTGTGTGTGTGTATATATATATGATATACACACATATGTGAATCATTATCATCATTTAACGTTCGCTCTCCATGCTGCCATTTATACATATGCACATACACATACATATTTATACACACATATACACATCTATATACGCACAAACAAATTTGCGTATGTATAAAAAATATATACATTGTGTTATATTTGTATTTTACAAGTGTTATATTTGTATTTTACAAGTGTTATATTTGTATTTTCAAGTATTATATTTTGATGACTATGATATTTTTTTATCTTTTATTTTTTATTTGTTTCAGTGAGTAGACTGTAGCCATGCAAGGGCTCTGCAATGGACAATTTTTAGTTAAATGAATTGACCCCAGTACTTTTTTTTTTAGCTTGGTACTTATTCTATAAGTCTCTTTTGCCAAACCACTAAGTTACAGGGACATAAACATACCTACATTTGTTGCCAAGCAGTGATGGGGGACAAACATACACTCATACAATGAGCTTCTTTCAGTTTCCATCTACCAAATCCGCTCACAAGGCTTTGGTCTAATAAAATACACTTTCCCAAGGTGCCACTCAGTGGGACTGAACTCAGTCATATGGCTGGGAAGCAAGCTTTATACTACACAGCTACACTTGCACCTATCAGTATATTGAGTTTGTAATAGTAATTATTACTCAAGTAACAATTTAGTAGTCATTAGAGATAAAATCTCATCTAGCTGAACTTTGCTTTTCTTTCTTCTGAGGTCGGTAAAACAGAGTTCCAGTTACGTACTAGGGTCAGTACTATTGACCAGCCCCATCCCCTGAAAATTACTTGGCCTTGTACCTATTATTATTAGTAGTAGTAGTAATAGTAAGGCAGCAAGCAATATTTCTTCGAACTGATTGTGTTCTAAGTTCAAATTCTGCAGAGAATGACATTGCCTTTCATCCTTTCAGGGTCGATTAGATAGATACCAGTTAAGCACTGGGGGTGGGGGATCGTCATTGCAACCAACTAGACCCCATCCTACAAAAATTTCTGGTTTCATGCTTATTGTAGAAAGAATTGTTGTTGTTGCTTTTCTTCTTCTTCTTATAAGGCAGTGAGTTGGTAGAATCGTTAGCACGCTGGGCGAAATGCTTAGCAGTATTTTGTTTGCCACTACATTCTGAGTTCAAATTCTGCTGATGTTGACTTTACCTTTCATCTTTTCGAGGTCAATAAATTAAGTACCAGTGAAACACTGGAGTCGATGTGATCAACTAGTCCCCTACCCCGAAATTTCAGACCTTGTGCCTGTAGTGGAAAGGATTATTATTATTATTATTATTATTATTATTATTATTATTTAGTAGTAGTAACAGCAGTAGCAGTAGTAGTAGTTGTATTTTCATAAATGAAAGTAACATTTGAAAATACACATTTGTGAAGAACATAACTTGCAAAGAAGACAAAAAAAAAAAAGAAAACTAATAATTTTTGCACAAAGCCACAAAATTACAAGTATAGTTAACTGAGTGAACTTTAGTACATCACTGATACAACAGCAATGAAGACTTGAAATTCAGAGTATCATAGTATTCAGCATAGGTAGCACATGGAAATTTAGTATAACATTCTATCCAGCATTTCACTCACTCCACCAGTTATTATAATAATAATAATAATAATAATAATAATAATAATAATAATAAGGTCAGCAATTTTTGAGGGTTAAAGTTAACCTCGGTGGAATTTGAAATCAGAGTGTGAAGAGTCAGAACAAAAACCGCTAAAGTAATTTTTGCAATAATAATAATAATAATAATAATAATAATAATAATATTGGTGATGACAACAATCTAGACACTAAGCCAAAATTCATGAGCAGTATATTTCGGGTATTTATCAATCCTAGAAGGACGAATGCATAATATAGAGGGATGTAACTAAGTACTGCAATATATATTCTGTTGTACTAATTTCCCCACCATACCACTTTCATAACTATGATGATGATGTTGATGATAATAATAATTATAATAATTTCAGTAACAAATGCTATTAGTTAAAACCTATTACTCCGTTTATCATTTTCAAGTTTACTTTTACACTGATACACACACACACACACACACACAGTTGCATGCACATATCACACTGCAACCACATACATTCAAACATATGCATGTGTAAAACATATCAACATATATTTTTCGTTTCTTTCATTTTTTAAAATTTGTTATAAGGAGAGTATATAGAAAAAAGATTGTGTGTGAGCGTGTGTGTGTGTGCATGTGTGTGTGTGCATGTGTGACCGTGTTCCTCTTTAAATCCATGGACACTGCCTGCCAAAGAGGAAACTGTCAACTTAGAACAGAACAAGGAAGCAGTGACAGCAGGCTGTTGTTATTATATCAGAACATTGGAATTGACTGCAATGGACAGGAGGTATAACTTATTGGCTTGGGAAGGACAATAACAGCAACATCACTCAGCTATATGTCATATCAATAGCTTAATTATTGATTACGTTTCTTCAGTTTCTTTTTAGTACATTTGCTTCTTTTTCTAATGATTTTTCTTTTAGACTATTTAGTTTTACTACAACAACAACCACCACCACCACCACCACCACTATTATTGATAGTGGTGGTGGTGGTACCTGAGATATGCAAGTGTTCAACAAGGTTAGGTATATATGATAAAGCAGTAATATTTTGATGGCTCCACTAAATTTTTCTTACAAATATGGAACTTATGAGCAGAATTATAATTGGTTTTCTAACTACATCCTGATACACAACATATGAACATCTAACACAATATATACATGTGTATGTGTGTGTGTGTACGTGTGTGTGTGTGTGTGTGTGTGTGTGTGTGTGTGTGTGTGTGTGTGTGTAAATATATATTTATATATATATATATACACATGCACATAGACATTATATGTGGATATATGTGTGTGTGTGTACAAATATTTATACTCACATTGTGTGGATATGTATATATATATATACACACACACATGCAAATGTGTATATAAAATTATATATACATATATACATACACCACATCTATGCATGAAACTTATTTTCATTCATATATATATATATATATATATATATATATATATATACATATATATATATATATACATATATATATTGTTCATATTTATATATTCTTTTCTACTCTTGACACAAGGCCCGAAATTTTTGGGGAGGGGGCCAGTCGATTAGATCGACCCAGTATGCAACTGGTACTTAAATTTATCGACCCTGAAAGGATGAAAGGCAAAGCCGGCGTTGGCGGAATTTGAACTCAGAACGTACAGACAGACAAAATACTGCTAAGCATTTCTGCCAGCTTGGCACCTTGTATTTATATATATATTGTATCTATACATATGTGTGTGTGTGTGTGTGTGTATATATATATATATATATATATATATATATATATATATATATATATATATATATATATATATATATATATATATATATATATATATAATCACACGTAGATGGAAAAATAAATAGCCCAAGGTGGACCGATGTTGTGTGAGTGCAATTTAGTATGGAGAAACTGCCTGAAAGTTTATTACAAAAATATTTCAACATGTGAAAGAGTATATGTCTAGGTATTTGTCTCTCACAGTTTGAGTAACAGAATTGGTTTGTTTGTGTTCCTAAGGTTTAGTGACCCAACAAAAGAGATGAATTGCACAAATAAGAAACTTAAAAACAAATATGTTTGACAAATTGTTTCAAAGCAATATGGCTGCAGCTTAACAACTGCAGCAAGTGAAAGAATAGGAGAATATTATATATATGAATATATAAATATATATGTGCAGTTGCATGTACATTTATATGTGTATGTATACACACATATGTATGTGTGTATATATGCATATATATATATATAGAAAGAGAGAGAGAGAGCGAGCGAGATAAATACACACACACACACCTATATATATATATATATATATATATATATATATAAACACACACATATATACTTACATGCATAGATATATATATATCTTTGTGTTTATATATGTATATATATCTTTATCTTATGATATTTACTTTGTATTATATTATACTATACTCATTTATTATATTATATTATATTATATACTCATTATATACTTATATATTATATTATATACTCATTTATTATATTATATTATACTCATTTATTGTACTTTTAATTATTAATTTTTCTATATGTGACAGTGGATTTTCATCGCTGAGTTCATGAACCTTGGTTCTTTTCCCTAAAACTATATATATATATATATATATATATATATATATATATATATATCTTTGTGTTTATATATGTATATATATATATGTGTGTATATATATATATATATATATGTGTGTGTATATATATATATATATATATATATATATATATATATATATATATATATATATAAACACAAAGATATATATTTATATACACACACATGTAAGCACACATACACAAAACAGTATATGAAAGAGGCTTATACCTCCTCGCAAACAAACAACAAAGCAATTATACAGTCAATCAATCATACATAAGATACAGGTAAATCAGAATACATCTGAGAATCTTCACTGCCTGAAACCAATTTGGCATTTAATTCTGAAATTGCCAGGATCTTGTTTCAAATCACTACAGCCAAATGAGTGTACAAGTTTTAGATGGCAAGTTGCTTATGCAAAAATGTAGTGATTGATTAGCAGATGCAATTACATGATGGCTGCTGCACTATTATGAAGTGTGTCTGTGTGGTAGTGTTTACAGGAAAGGGGGTTTCAATGTAGTTTTAGCTTCTTTCTCTGTTAACATATGCAAGCTTCTAGTAGAGATAACATCCAAATCAACATGTAAAGATATATGCAATATGCAAATATATACAAAAGTGAGTGTGTATGTTTGTGTCTATATGTATGTATATACATATATGTTTATACACACGTATACATACACATATGCAATGTGTGTGTATATATGTGCATATGTGTGTGTATATATAAATGTATGTATATATATGTGTGTGTGTGTGTGTGTGTATGTATATATAAAGAAATATATATATGTACATATATCTATTTATATATATACATATATATACATGTATATATATATATATATATATATATATATATATATATACATACCTCTATATGTTCATAGAGGTATATATATGTATATACTCTCTCTTTCCTTTCCTGAGCATCCAATAATACTATCCGTATCACGTCCTCACTTTGTTGTTTTTTTGTTTTTTGTTATTGTTTTTTTTAACTATATATATATATATATATATATATATATATATATCTATTTATATATATATATATATATATATATATATATATATATATATATAGTGAGAGGGAGGGAGAGAGAGAGACTGTATATATAAGTATATTCTTGTATATATGTACATGTATAATATATATATATATACAATGTGAAATTTCTAGGACAGTTATAAAGAGAAAGGTGGTCTCTTTATAACACCAGTCCTTCCATAGCACTTATATAGCCTTACCTACTTTTGGGTCTCTGGATATCAAAACCTCATATATACATATATATATATATATATGTATATATATATATATATATATATATATGTTTATCTAAACAAATTTTTAGAAACGTATGTGTATATATACTTATATACCTTTATGAGCATATATTCAAACATTTATGTGTGTATATAGATAGATAGATAAATAGACATATTTATATACATACACACGTGTGTGTGTGTGTGTAGACCTCTCCCCATATATATATAATATATGGGGAGAGGTCTACACACACATGTATATGTGTATGAGTGTGTGTTTTTGTCTGTATATTTCTTTGTATGTGTGTGTAACTATGTAGACTGACATACTGAAAGAGAGAGAGAGAGAGAGAGAGAGAAAGAGAGAGCATCAAAGAGACAGAGAAAACAGATAAACAGTCAGAAAGCTGAGAACACACACATGTACATGCACGCACATCAATTATCACTAATCACCTGCTTGGAGGTGACTGGTGGCCACTGTAGGCAGAAATGTGATGTGAGGCAGCTAAGACAGATAAATAATCCATGCAAGGAGAGAATATAAAACGGAGGTAGAGCAATCAAACAATCTTTTGGACATATACCTGGAAGGGAAAAGTGCTCTTAAGATATCAATGATGCTGATGAACAAGATAATATATACATATAATGTAGATGGATATGCTTGTGCATATATGTGTGTGTGTGTGTGTGTGTGTGTGTGTGTGTGTGTGTGTGTGTCTGCGTATGTATATCAAAAGACATACATGCATGTTACATATATATAAGTGTACACATATATATTCATATATATATGCACAGGTGTGGCTGTTTGCTTCCCAACCACATGGTTCCAGGTTCAGTCCCACTGCATAGCACTTTGGGCAAGTGTCTTCCACTATGGCCCTAGGCCAACCAAACACTTGTGAGTGTATTTGGCAGATGAAAGTTAAATGTGTGTGTGTGCGTGTGTGTATATATGTGTTACTGTTGCCTTGCCTTGACATCGCATGCACACAGTGACCATTGAAAACATGTCCTCTTATCCAGAAATATTACCTTACTTGGAAACAGGTGAGAGTTAGTGACATGAAAGGAACCTAGCCAAAGAAAATCTGCCTCAACAAAATCCATTCAACTCATGCAAACACGGAAAAGTGGACATTAAAACAGCAATGATGATGATGATAATTTGCAGTTGTTGGAATGCTTATACACATTCACACATATACACACATGTGCATGCGTGCATGTGTTTGTGTGTGCGTTCAAGTCGCCTTTTTTTGATATCATGAGTTAGTAATAAACACACGTCACTGTTATACAAGCAGTGTCCTTTCTTGACAACAGGTCCAGCTATGGAGAAACATTACCCTGCTTGGAAACATGAATAGGTTGTTCATAGGAAGGCCACCCAGGTTTAGAAAAAAATCTGTCTCAACAAACTGTGTAATTATAATGATGGTATACATGCATTTATGTATGCATATACATACACATATATGTATGTATATGTTTGAGTGCAGACATATATATATATATATATGTATATATATATATTTATTTATTTATATATTTGTCTATATCTATCTAGATATGTATATATATGTGTGTGTGTGTGTGTGTGTGTGTGTGTGTGTGTGTGTGTATAAATAGAATGATATATACATATGCATACTGATCAGTATGTGTGTGTGTATTTGACATAGTCCATTATTACATGAAGTTTCATTAATGTATATCAAACATGTCAGATGCCTTGGAATTCCAAAAGACCTGATGACTTAGACATACAGAAATTCATGTCTACAGGATTTTGGCTATACAGGATGGAGTCATACATATATTTCCCTTCCAATGCACATGTTGTGGCCTTATTTTCATATATATATATATATTTA
>NC_142932.1:45736361-45738861 GCF_046866305.1 Octopus bimaculoides | reverse complement strand
AAATAATCAACAATGTATAGAGACGACGATCCCTCACTGAGCTGTTATTGTTGTTGTTATTATTGTTTGTTGTATTGTTTTCAATGATAGCTTTTTTTTTCTTTTTATATTTTATTGATTTGTTTTTTGTTTTTTCTTTCTTAGTTTTGTTTGTTTTTTGTTAGGGGATATTTTTCCTTTCTTCCGCTTGCATTTATTTCTTTCGCAGATAAGTAATACAGTAAAGATTGTGTGTGTGTGTGTGTGTGCACGCGCGCGTGTGTATGTATGTATGTGTGAGACGTGTGCAAGTACGTGTGTGTGTGTGTGTATACTTATATAAATATATATATACTTGGATAGTTACATGTATAATACATATTACATTATGCATACATAGCTACCTACGAATATATATATATATGACAAAGTTATATATATTAAGACAGACGGACACAAAATAGTTACAGGGTTACAGATATAGAATATAAATGATATAAATGGATATGATACCTTATCTGCCTATGTTAACGTGCGTGTGTGCATATATATAGAAATACATGTGTGTGTATGCATATATATATATATATACAGATATATATATATATATATAATGCTTATACACACCAATGCAAGTCTGTCGTATACGGCCCAAGTAAAAGGTGGGTTATATATGTATATAAATAAAATAAATTATCAATAAATAAATAAATAATGATTTTTTTAAAAAATATCTTGTAAAATAATAGATAGATCTTAGTAAGTCAAATGAAAGTCCAGTCTGTGCGTTGACGACGATGACGACGACGACATGCTAGAGATATGAAAATTCCCTAAGAGTTTTAGATATCCATCCAGTCAGTTGTAGTCATTCGGTTGAAGTACAATCAGTGAATAAATAAAAGAGAGCAGAGAAACGAAACGAAGAGTTGAAAATACGTATAGTGAGAAAGAGATATAGATGCAAAAACGGAGACGGGGAGAAATAAAGAGAGAGGGAGTGGGGAAGAGATGATTCGATTGAGTTGAGTTGAATTGACTAGTGGGTGTATTTAAGTTGTGACGGTATTGGGATGTATGTATTGGAAGGATGGATGATTTGATAGATACATAGATTGGATGTATGTGGTGGTAGGTAAATAGATGGTAGAAGAAAAGTATAAGGTAAAGAAAGAGGTGGATACAGAGGATGTGGAAAAAGCAGGTAAGAAGGAGGCGGAGGAGATTGAGGAGGAGGAGGTCGGTGCGGCGTAAAGAGGCGGAAGGAGTGCTGGAAGAAAAGTAATAGAGAGAGAGAGAGAAGGAGAAAAAGAATTAGGAGGTAGATAAGAGGATGATGAACGAGGAAGGCGGAAGCAGGAGGCAATGGAAGGTAAAGTAAGTGCGAGAGAGAGAGAAAGCGGGAGAGAGGGAGTTATGAATATACATACATACAAATGATATATATGGAGAGAGAGACTGAGGAGGAGGTATATGTATGATGTAGGAGATGGTATGGAAGGAGCGGTACAAGACGTAGTGATAAGGAGGGGGGAAACAGAAAATAAAAGCAGAACCTAGTTTGACAGACATACACAGAAAGTAATTGCGGGACTGTCGCTCCGCTGTTGTTGTTGTTGTTGTTTGGCCCCAGAATTGTCCTGACGAAGATGTAAGAAGAAAATAATTCTATCCGTGACCACACCATTCAAATTTTTTTTTTTTTTGGTATTTCTTTTCTTTCTTTTTCTTTTTTTTTTCTTCTTAGTTTATCGACTACATAACCCCCAATGTGTCTCATTCCTTGACTTGAAAGGGGTGATGTGATTTGAGGGAGATCTGGCTGCTATTTCGTGCTCCCAGATAAAGCCTCCTTCCCCCAATGCATAATAGCGTTGTTGCTGTTGTTATTGTTGGAGTTAATGACAGCATCGGCGGTGGTGGTGGTGGTGGTCAGGTAACTCTTAATATATCGAATAGTAGAAATTTAATTAACGAAGAAGGGAAGAGGGAGTAGGGAAAACAAAAATGACTCATCAGCAACGTCCAGTGATTTATATAGCATGATGGTAATAATGATGATAATATTAATGATCCTGATAATCGTAATGATGATGATGATGTTGATAGTTTCTTACATTTCCAAAAGGGATACGGCTTTGAAAGGAGGCGGCAGGCGCATAGGAGAGTTGAATCAATGCCAATTTATTTACTCGTATTCTTATATAACTGATACTCCAGCGGGATTTGAACCACTGATCGTTGATGAACGAAACTAACTGCTGTAATTGCATTTACTTCTACTCACGACTATTTCTGCCAACACACAGTTAAATAATAATGATTTCTCGCGGGACCACGAATTTATAAGGCTTGGGGATACAGTCGATTAAATCGATGTCCAGTGTACATGTCTGACGCTTATTTTATCAACCCCCGGACAGCAAAGTCAACTCCAGTGAGATTTGAACTCAGAACAAGGTCCAGCAAATAATTATAAATTTTCGACTTCAGTGAAGGGGATATAGTCGATCCCACCGAG
>NC_142932.1:45716361-45723861 GCF_046866305.1 Octopus bimaculoides | reverse complement strand
CGGAATTAAAAGAAAAAAACAAACAGGAGGTTCATGGTTGGAACGCCTTTGATTTTGATCACTGATTAGTCTGTTAGATTGATCTAAGAATGCAAAACAATATTACAGTCACTGACAGCACAACATCGACATTACAGGAAACACCACCACCTCCACCACCACCAAACAACAAATTTGTCATTACAACATTAACACCACAACACTGACATCACAACAGGAGTCATTAAATCAAACGGACAAAAATTTAAAACGAGTAGTAGTGGTGGTAGTGGTGGTGGTAGTAGTAGTAGTAGTAGTAGTAGTAGTAGTAGTAGTAGTAGTAGTAGTAGTAGCAGTAGTAGTATTAATTAAAGCAGTAGTGGTGGCGATGACGGTTAAGGTAATAGCAGCAGCAGTGGCAGCAGCAGTAGTAGTAGTGAATGTTACAGCGGCACCAAGTTACACATCCGGAGAGTGGTGCGGGCTGGGCGGGCATGGCAAACAAAGTTGATTGAACTGACGGCCCTCTTACTCTTATGTTATCGTTTCCGATCTAACATGGAGAAAGTTGAGAACACGATAGGTCGTCTGAACCCAGTTCCTTGAGGAACGATGCTGTTGTTTGTTGCTATCGTTGCTGATGTTTAGCTTCGACTCACCCCTGATGATCCCCTATTTCTGTATATTCTGTACTGATTTTATATATTATGCAATACGTGTGTGCGTGTATGTGTGTGTGCGCGCGCGCTTGAAGATAGTAGCGTGTGATTGTAGAGGAATATTTGGCTAGTCTTTCTAGCAGCTTAAGCAATCGATGAAGAGAAGCTCCCTCCTCGTTCGGTTGCTCTTTCAATTCATTGCGAACATTTGTTGGCTCAAAGTCACACACGCATACTTTTGAAGGGAATAGATGTAAGCGTTTTCTCCGTTTCCTATTATTACAAATACATTCACATCTATGGATATACATAACATCGAACCTTAGTAGATGGCATGTACCTTATATTTATCGACCACGGAAGAAGTAAAGCTGGACTTGGCGGAAATTGAACGGCAGTTACTAAAATCAGCAAGACAGTCATTGTCTCTTCACGGGCTAATGATCTTGCCTGTCTTCACTGATTATAGAAGGATTCCTAATTTCGGTGCAATGGCCTTATGAGGGCTTAGATGATAACATTGATTCCAGTATTTCATTGGAACTTTATGTCATCGGCCTCCGAACGAATAAACGTCAAAGTTGACCTCGGCTGGATTTGAAATCAGAACGGAAGAAAAGAAATACTGTAAAGGCACTTTTGTCCTACGCTCTCCCGACTCTCCTATCACACCGCTCTGATGTCGATTATATAATGAAGAAGAAATAGGATTCAAACGTACATATATTCGGTATATATATATATATCGATAGAGATGTGTGTGTGTAATATGTATCGATTATGCTTGTTTATTTTTTTCCCCGAAGAAATACTGCCGCGAAAGGAAAGGCAGAATTGAACACGGCGTTATTTTGTACTCTGGACGCAGAGAAACAGAACTTAAATACCTCTAAAGCTGTCGTTCTTCTTTAGCAACAAGTCAGTCTCGATAGGGTAGACCTTTTAATTAAAGGCATACCATCTATGGCCATCCCATTTTTTTCGTATAACTAACATGACAGTATGTTCTTTAAAACAAAAATTGAGGGATGTGATTTAAGTGAGACTTGACTGCTCTTTCTAGCAGATCGAGTTACTCCATAAAGACTCCCGCAGTAGAGTATCGCTGTGGAAGCGTGCTGGACCCAAATCTGTAAGGTATTTACAATTTTCATAAATTCGTTCTACCAGCAACGATATCTTCTATATGAACCGCATAGACATTATGAAAATTGTATTATTATTATTATTATTATTAATAACAACGAAGATGTTAATTGGTGATAATTTGATTCTTTTTTGCCTTTCATCCGTATACGATCGATAAAATAAGTACCAGTCAAGCATATATGGTCGATATAATAACAAATTCTCCATCCCAAATTTCTGGTCTTGTGCCTATGTTAGAAACGAACATTATTATTTGGGGGGTCGATTTATTTGATCGCACCCCCTCCGTCAATTTCCTTAGCCTTGTGCCTTATCTATGTCAGAAATAATTATTAATTCTTTTATTGGCCACAAGGGCCAACATATGTCAGAAATAATTATATTAATACTTGTGGATTGACAAAAATCCTGTATTTCTTCCGTTCTTTTATTTTTATCTTTTTTTATTTTTACATTCCAAGTTCTAATCCTGCCGAGTTCAATTTTTGCCTTCCGTACTTCTTGGGTCGATAAACAAATATCAGTCAAGTACTGAGGTCGATATAATTGACTAACCCTGTCCCACCGAATTTCTAGCCTAGCGTCTATATCAATCAAGAAACTACAATGATCTATCATGCTTTTTTTACTTGCTCCAGTCATCAGTTGCGCTCATGCTGGAGCACCGGCATGTCAATGTATTTTTAATTATTTTGCTCTATTAATAATTATGCTAACGACTGGTGGCAAAAAAAAAAAAAAAAATGAAAGTAGAGCATCGGAAAATATACCTAGCGATATTTTTCCGTCTTTCTATGCTCTGGTTTCGAGGTCAATTATGCCTTTGATCCTCTCAGGATCAATAAAATAAAGTATCAGCCAAGTGCTGAGGATCGATATTAAGTTAGAAACATTATTATTATTATTATTATTATTATTATTATTATTATTATTATTATTATTGCTATTACTATTATTATCATTATTATTATTATTATCATTATTATTATTATTATTATTATTATTATTATTATTATTATCATTATTATTATTATTATTATTATTATTATTATTATTACGTTAAGGCGGCGAGCTGGCAGAAACGTTAGCACGTCGGGCGAAATGCTTTAGTGGTATTTCGCTCGTCGCCACGTTCTGAGTTCAAACTCCGCCGACGTCGACTTTGCCTTTCATCCATTCGGGGGTCAATAAAATAAGCACCAGTGAAACACTAGGGTCGATGTAATCGACTTACGGCCTCCCCCAAAATGTCAGGTCTTGTTCCTTTTGTAGAAAAGATTATTATTATTATTATTATTATTATTATTATTGCGAAGGCTGCGAGTTGGCAGAATCGTTAGCACGCCGGGCAAGATGCTTATCGGTATTTCGTCAGTCTTTATGTTCTGAGTTCAATTTCCTCCGAGGTCGACTTTGCCTTTCATCCTTTCGGGGTCCATGAAATAAGTACCAGTTGAGCACTGGAGTCGATGTGATCGATTGTCCTCCCCTCCCCTCACGAAATCCAGGCTTTGTGCCTATAGTACAACGGATTATTATTATTATCATAACTGGCGAACTGGCAGAATCGTTAGCACGCCGGCCGAAATGCGTAGTGGTATTTCGTCTTCCGCTATGTTCTGAGTTCAAATTCCACTGAGGTCGACTCTACATTTTATCCTTTCGGGGTCGATAAATTAAGAACCAGTCAAGTACTGTGATCGATGTAATTGACTATCTCCCTCCCCACCAATTCCAGATCTTATACCGATAGTAGAAAGGATTATTATTATTATTATTATTATTATTATTATTATTATTATTATTAAAGTGGCGTGCTGGCAGAATCACTAGGGTACTGGGTAAAAAAAAATGTGCCCTTGCAATATTTGTCCTTCTTTACGTTCTAAGTTCAAATCGCGCCGCGATCAACTTTGTTTCTCGTCCCTCCAGTGTCGACAAAAATAAACAACCAAACAATTACTGAGCGGGTGGGGTAAGGTGGGGATCGATGGTACCGGCTAACTCCTTTCTTCAAAATTACTGGTCTTGTGCCGCAATCAGAAGCCAATAATGGCGGCGAGCTAGCAGAATCGTTAGTACTTGTTCTGGCTCTTCGCATTCTGAGTAACAAATTAAAGTACCAGTCGATGATATTGACTTAGCTCCCTATCTTAAAATTGCTGGCTTTGTGCCTGATTGAAAAGCCTTTATTCACTAAGGGAAGCGGGGTTGGCAGAATCGTTAGAGTGTCGGGCAAATGTTTTGCGTTATTTCTTCCGACTGGGTTCCGCTCCTATCGTTATCAACCTTGCCTTTCAATTCCTCCACGTTCAATATATTTATTTGTACCATCTCCTTAATTTGCCAGCTTTGCGACTAAAGTAGAAATCGCTTTTAAATCAGAAGCTATCACCATCATCATCATCATCATCATCAAGGTGACGAGCTAGCAGAATCGTTAGTACGTCGGCCAAAATGCTTAGAAGCATTTCGTCCACTTTTACGCTCTAAGTTCAAATTCCGCCAAGGTCGACTTTCATATTTTCGGGGTCGATAAATTAAGTACCAGTGAAACATTGGGGTCAATGTAATCGACTAGTCCTCTCCCCCAAAATTTCAGGCCTTGTGCTTTTAGTAGAAAGGATTATCATTATTACTGTTTTTGTTGTTGTTGTTATTAAGGCGGTGAGTTGGCAGAATCGTTAGCACGCAGGGCAAAATGCTAAGCGGGATTTCGTCCGACGTTATGTTCCGAGTTCAAATTCTGCTGAGGTCAACTTTGTCTTTCGTCCTTTCGGGGTCGATAAAATAAGTACCAGTCGAACACTGGGGTTGATATGATCGACTCATCCCCTCCTCCAAAATTGCTGCCCCTTTGGCAACTTTCGTGGTGAGCTGGCAGAATCGTTAGCACGCCGGACGAAATGCTTAGCGGTGTTTTGCTCGTTGCTACGTTCTGGGTTCAAATTCCGCCGAGGTCGACTTTGCCTGACATTCTTTCGGGGTCGATAAAATAAGTACCAGTTGAACACTGAGGTCGATGTAATCGACTCATCCCCTTCCCACAGCTACTGTCCTTTTGACAAAATTTGAAACCATTACTATTATTATTATTATTATTAATATTATTATTATTATTATTATGATTATTACTGCTACTACTACTACTACTACTACTACTACTACTAGCATGGAAGTTCACAAAAATATTTGTGGCAGTGCTGTTTGTCGTTTGATAAAATTATAGTTCATAGTCTTCGACTGATATGATTTGAAGCCAGAATATAAAAGGACATATTGATAAATAATAATGATCGGTTAACACTGACACGCGAAATATGAAATGTATACGGAGATTGTGTACAGTCAATTAAATCGACTTTGAGGAAACGTTACAGATACCTTTTCCCTTTTTTTCTCTTCTCTTTTCTTTCCTTTCACTCTTTTCTATCGACACCGGGAAGACGAAGGAACCAATTTGAAATTCGCAGATTTTTTTTTGTTTTTAATCAACACAGAGCGTTAAAACGACATTTAATAATGGTTTCTAACATAAGACACAAAGTCAGAAACACGGTAGCAAGGCTAGCAGATCAAACCGACATCCAGTATTGATTGATATTTTATATTACCGACCCTGCCTTGAGCAAAAGGTAAAAGTTGACCTCGGTGGGATTTGAACACAGAAAGTAGAGAACAGAGACAAGTGTCGTAATTTAATTGGTCCCGCTTCTTAATAATAATTTGACGCTATCACCAACATCTAAAAAAAAAAAAATGATGTTGAAGGTGATGACAATAAAGTAAATAAGTACGAATATCATTTTAGTCCCTGCGCATCTGGATAAATTTAACCCCTTTCCTGGTTACGTATGAGGGCGGCCATGTGTGTGTGTGTGTGTGTGTGTGTGTGTGCATGCGTGTGTGGCTGCGTGTGTGTCAGTACACAACTAAAAGCATACATACATACATAGCTCATACGCACACGCTCACATACATACATGCACACAGACATACACACACACACACACATGAACATACGTATATATGTATATGTACGTGTTTGTGTATGTCCGTACGCTCACATACATACATGCATACACACACACACATGAACATACGTATATATGTATATGTACGTGTGTGTGTGTACGTACGTGAAAAATATACACACACGTGCATACATACATGTGTGTGTGTGTGTAATTGTATGTGAGTGTGTGTGTGTGTGTGTGTGTGTGTGTGCGTGTGTGTGTGTGTTGTGCATGTTTTTGTGCACGTGTGTGCGACCCCCGTTGAGTGATGACAGGCTGCTGTGTCTTTCGTTGTAGGTTCGATTCCTGTTTCCTCGTCCCTGCAGCAGTCAGTCAATAGCTCGGAGTGTATGTTAGGTTCCGGCTGAAGACCTGCTTGCCCCTCACAATAACACTTACACGAAATCTAAACCATAAAACGGAGCTCCAAAAATCCATTATAGTGTACGGGACGTTTTTTTCATTTCATACACATGTATGTATTTGCACACACACACACACACACACATACGTGCATGCGTGTGCTTGTGTGTGTGTGCATGTGCGAGTGTGTGTGCACTCGCGCGTGCGTGTGTTGACTTCAGAATTTAGTCAAGACTTATGTCATTCCGTCTTTCAGCAAAAGAAAAAAGTCAATACTTCGTTCCCCACTTAAATGCGTGACTATATTTATATATTCATTAAAACATGTTGTGTATTTGTGTGTGTGTGTGTACGTGTGTGTGTGCGTGTGCGTATGTGTATGTGTGTGCGCGCGCGCACTGGCAAAAACCACATAGAGCATTTAACAGTTATAAAAAGGAATAAAAAAAGAAATCAATAAATAGTTAATACATCTATTTATCAGTAAAATAAACAGTTCCTTTGTTATCTGTAAGTCAATGAATAAGAATATGAATGTGAGAGAGAGAGAGAGAGAGTAAGTAAAAGTTCTTTCTGTACCGTTGAAATTATCAATGACAGATTAAAAGCAATAATAATAATAATAATAATAATAATAATAATAATAATAATAATAATAATAATAATAATAATAATACTGGAACGAAAAACCGAAGAGAAATGTAAAAAAAGAAAGGAACTTTAGAAAATTTTTTTTTTTCTTTTTAAGGATCGTGAAAACAAACTCTGGCAAAAATAACAGGTGTAACGAAAAGGAAGTAAAATGGATATATATACATGGAACCAAAATTTAGAAGCCAAAAAAAAAAAAAAGAAGAATGATATAGTAGAAGAATAGAGAGGGAACGGTCAACTAAATTGTTAAAAATAAATAAGAATTATAATAAGTCGATAAGAAGAAACGGTGAAGCAAAGCAAGATATATAAATTTAATGAATCTTAGTAAGCAGGCTTTTTTTTTTTGCGTTGCAGAATAATAATAGTAATAATGATAATATATATATATATATATATATATATGTGTGCAAACAATATACAGATTCTTCAGACTCACCTAAAAGTTCAAAAGCTGTATACTTTTGAACATGAGAGATAACATCATATCCAAGTCCGTATGACTCACATGAAATATTTAAATAGCGAAGGTTTTGGTGAAAGAATAGTCTCTTGGAAAGAAATCAGTATTCATCCCACCCGCAATAAACAAAGAAAGCATAACAACTGTACATGTGTGTGGGTGTGTGTGTGTATATATACATATATATATATATATATATGTGTGTGTGAGTGACTGT